>NW_006239165.1:654068-655665 GCF_000226075.1 Solanum tuberosum
AAAGAGACAATGACATTTTCCGTCCCACAAAGAATTTTCATAGACACTCATATACATGAAACCAATAAGAAAAATGTTCTCACCTTGGACATTTTTTCTTTCATAAGTAAATTATAAATAAATTTTGATGAAACATATATAAAATCTTTAAAATTGTTTATGAATATATGTATATAACTTGTTGGTTCGGTTCGGTTATTTCTTCGATTTTTTCCGAACAAAACCATAACCAAACCAAATATTATCGATTCCTAACAATCTAAAACCAAACCAAACCAAAACCCAAATTAAATCGGTTCATTTAATCGGTTTGGTTTAATTTTTTGGTTTGGATCGATTTTTATCCAAACCATGAACACCCCTACTTGTGTGTATCACTTTTTCTGATTATTTTTATAAAAAAAAAAAAAAAAAAAAGAGAGAAAGGACAAAATTATTATGATTTATAAATATGAAAAAAGAAAACCTTACTCATATATCTCTGTTTTGAAATAATTAAAGCCACACTTGATCCTGTGAACCGGGTCGAACGGTTTGCTGCTTGTTTGTAACTCAGCTGTGATTTCATCGATTCTTTTTGATACAACTGGTCCCAGCTCTCCCTTTTCACTGTAGTGCCATGATTTCCAAATTAACATATATTATCGATCGATCGATGCACACAATCTAAACTCATAGACCATTTTCTTCTCCATAAATCTAATTCAGAAACTCAAATTATAAACATATATGGCATACGTTCGAAAATAGCTTATCTACATAAATATGGTAATGTGCATTTTTTATCCGTTTCATATTACTTGACCCCCATAATAAAAATAGTTATTTCCATTTATTTGTCTAATTTATGAAAAATCAAAGAGAAATTTATTACTATATTTTTCTCTTTATTACCCTTAGTATTAATTAGAGCTGTCAAAACGGGTCAGCTCAGCCCTACCCCGCCCAAGCCTCGCAGGTCAAAGAATTTGATGGACTAGGGCGGGCCGGCCCTTCATTTCAAAGGGTTGTAAAATGGTCAACCCGGCCCAACCCCAGAAGGGTCAAGAGCTGGGGCGGGCCGACCCTCTTTTTTTTATGTCAAATCAATGTCACAAACAGTAACATTGTTTCAATAATTCTAAAAAAAAACTAGCAATAAATATTTAAAGAAAAAAATAATAATCTCTTAAGTAAATAATATCTAAAAAATAAACTAGTAAACTAAAGAACACTTCTGACTAAAAACTTTAGTTAGCAATACATAATTACTTAAAGTATTTTGTTAAATGAAATCAAGAAACTAATTAATTGTTCAAGCCATAAAACATTCTATCATATATAATATAAATAGTGCTTACTATTCAAGTCTTATATTCAAGGGAAAAGGGTCTAATATACCCCTCAACTTTGTCATTTAGAGCTGATATACCCCTCGTTATGAAAAGTGGCTCATATATACCCCTACTTATATACAAATGGCTCACATATACCCTTTCCCTCTAACGGAAATGAAAAAAAAAATTAGTTTAAGTTTTTATTATTTTTTTTTTAAAATAAACTATAATCCCATACGGGTATATTTAATCTTCCTCAAACATATTTTTTTTGTTTCAAT
>NW_006239165.1:655986-658141 GCF_000226075.1 Solanum tuberosum
ATTAAAATATACCTTGAACTTTGCTAGAAGAATCATATATACCCCTCAATAATTTTTAAGAAAATTAAAGTAAAAAATATAAATTTAAAACTAATTTTTTCACTTCCGTTAAATGAAGGGTATATGTGAGCTCATTTTGTAACGGTAGGGGTATATGTGAGCCGTTTGTGTAACGGTAAGGGTATGTATGAGTCACTTTCATAACGAGGGGCATATCAGCTCCAAATATCAAAGTTGAGGGGTATATCAGACCCTTTTCCCTATATTCAAAACTAAATAATAAAGAAATTCATGAGGTAAGCTCCTTAGAAAAACTCCACAAACACTTATTTAGGTTTTCTAGTTTTTTATTCGTATTTTTTAAATATTTATTTTAATTAAAATTAAATAATTTGGCCCATGGGACGATCCCGTCCCGGCCCCGATCAAGCCTCAAGGGCTAAGGGCCTAAAAGGGTTGGGCTTATAAGCCCCGATTTTAAACGGGCTTGTAAAATTCTATCCCAACCCTACCCCAATAACGGGTTGGGTCGGACCGACCCCATGGACTAAGTCCTTTTTGACGGCTCTAATATTAATTAATAGTTAGGTAAGATAGTAGAGTAGTTGTTTGTCCAATTTAGAGGTCTAGATCATCATTAATAAAATTAGTTTAGTAAAATACACATTTAATTAGTTGAATTCTTTTTTGGAAATGTTATTTTAAAAAGTAATCACATGATTTCATGTAATGCTTTAGATACGATAGATGGTCCAAACCTGAGAAGGTTCTGGAGGGAAACAATGGCCTCCTCGTAAGATTTGTTTGTCATGTCTTCTTTCTGCAATTCCCCATTATTTTTCATCAGAATTAATTAGCAAATATTCATAAAAAAAATAGTTTAATACGTGAGGGGACTTATCGAGACATAAATAATTCAAAATAATTAGATCGATGTTTGCTTTCTATAGTTTAAGCACTTTTTAGATGTGATATATATATATATATAGAGGTGGAGCCAGTGGCGGAGCCACATACAATTGAGGGCTGTCGACCGACACCCCTTTGTCGGAAAATTATACTGCATAGTTAGATAAAAATATATTTTTTATGTATATATATTACATATTGACACTACTCGACTTCTACACAATTTAACTTCTTTATATTTTGACACTCCTTAGTTGAAATTCTAGCTCCGCCATTGGGTGGAGCTAGGTAGGGGTCATGGGTTCGGACGAACCCATTAGCTTTTTCGTAGACCTTATATTTGTATTAAAAATTAAATAAATATATGTATATTTTGAATTATATTATGTCTGGATAAGTCCCCACGTACTTATCTCTGTTGAGGTTTTATTTTAATTATATTATTAATAAAAATAAAATAAAAAAACTCCAAACAAAATTGATTTAGAACCCTCAAATTCCTAACCTTAGCTCTGCCTCTCTATATATAATTGTTTGATAATCATTAATCCATGCATGGAATAAATAACCTTGTACTAATTATTAGATAAGTTTTACTGTTTTCATTAATCTAGCCATGTCATTAATTATAACACGGTAAAAGGGTGAAATTAAAGAAAAAAGTCATGCACGTAAGCTAGCATGCATATATAAAAAGAATGAGCGACTTGGCTAGATTATTAATAAAAGAAAACATTAAACGAATTTAAGTTATATTATATACACCTGTATATAAAGATTCAACATTTAATAATTTTGTATAAAACTTACCCTCAAAACAAAAAGACGGTAAGCTCTAGTCATGACTACTATAACCAAAGACTTTTTCTGTTGATAATCAATAAGAAATAAGAAATTTGTGTTATGAAACATGATGGGTGCGTTTGGTATGAAGGAAAACATTTTTCGAGCGTTTGGTATGAAGGAAAACATTTTTCGAAAAATGTTTTTCAATTTTCTCATGTTTGGTTGGGTTAAATGTTTTCCAAATCAACTCATTTTTCTCAAATTTTAGGAAAATGACTTCCCTTCAAAACTTAAGGAAAATATTTTCCAAAACTCTCTTCCAACTTCAAATTACAATTATTTTTTTGTTGAAAAAATCAATTTATTTTGTCCCTACCCTCAAACCACCCCCCCTCAAAATAATAATTTTAAAGCTTGTTTTTTAAATTCAATTTTTTTACCCCACCCTCACCCCTACCCC
>NW_006239165.1:658733-675943 GCF_000226075.1 Solanum tuberosum
CACCCCCTACCAGACTCCCCAAAAAAAAAAATTAAGTTTGTTTTTAAAAAATATTTTCAATTTCAAAAATTATTTTCTACTTTAGTAAAAATAAAAGATATTTCTCAAAAACATTTTTCATTCATAAATCAAATACTAAAAATCTTTTCCAGAAAATTTTTTTTAGTCACCAACCAAACATGAGAAAATAAGTCAAAAATCAACTTATTTTCCAGGAAAACATTTTCCTTCATACCAAACACACCCGATTTTTCCATTCATTTTCCACCAAATCAGTTCAGTGGAAAAATGCATGATGAAAACTACTTAATTTTCATTGAAATATTGACCCTAATTTTTTTGTTTGAAAACACTAGTATTATTTTTCCTTTCTCATGATTCAATCAAAATATTTGTGAGAATAACTAAATTTTATTGGAAAAATAGTGATTGTTTTAGTAGTGAGTTGTCTATAATTTCAATTACATACTAGAAGTATATTTCATGAATTACAAACTAGCTCAATGTGATATATAGCTGGTTGTTATACATATATATGACAGGTATATATATATATATATATATTACACAGAAAAAAAGAAGCTGATGATTTAAGAAAAAAGAGAGATACCAAAAGTTGGTGAATTAAGAAAATACTGAAGAGTTGCTAAGTCTTTCAAAAGCAGATGGAAAAGAAATTAATTTGGATTTGTTTGGAGAAATTTGGGTTTCTTTCGCCTTCTATTTATACTACTCGATTAGCTAGTATAGCTAGTCATAATTAGCTAATAATGAGTTATCATATTTAATTTCTGTATCACGTTTTAGGTATGTTAATACGTTAAATATATAGTGCAGGATCCGCGTAAAAGGCTATTGAAGGGGCGGCGAGAAAATAGGGGGCCCGAACGGGAGAATTAATATATTATTATATACTCCAGTAATGACAATAGTGTTGAAAATGATTTAAGGGTAAATAATTCAATGTATTGAGTTGCTACACCTAGCTAGAACTTTGATCTTTATTTGTTTGTTTATGTGTAGAGTGAAAAGATTGAAGCACCACCTTTTCGTGTGGTGTAGTGGATGAAGCTGCTCTTTTTTTTTAATCCAAATCTCGGATTTAAGTTATGGATATGCAAAAAATCCTTGGTAGGAAACGCTTCCCAACAAATAGGGGCCTACGCGACACAAATTCAAAATAGTCAGACTTCAATATGAGTATCAAAAAACGGGTTAGAAATAAAATAAAAAAATCGAAGCTTCCAGCAATCATAATTGACTTTAAAAACAAGTGGAGCTTTTAATTAATATTAACTGATTATATTATTTATATTTATACAGTAAAATTTGAACACATGCACTGGCCATTCCTAATTCATTTTACTTATGAAATGTGCGCTAAATCAGAGTCTCCCTAATGACCTTCGTCTAATCTAATCATCATATTTCAACTGTTGGCTAATTAATGTAAGTGAATTTAACATGTTTTGAAGAAAATATATGTCAGATTTGAAAAAAAGATACTCAATTTTTTAGAAAAGCATAGTTATTAACGATCATGATTAAAGTGTGTATTAATTATGACATTCAGTTAGTTAGATTCCATTTTTCAGTTAGTTAGTGCAGTTAGTTAATGATGTCATAGTCTGTTAGAGAGCTAATTAGTTAGTTAGATATTTTTTCTTTCTCCAGATTAGTTGATGCATATTCACACATGTATATAAGTACTTCATTGGTGATCAATGAAAGGTGTGAGTTCTCATTTTACCAAATCACATATTTCTTCTTTGTTATTGTTTTCTCTCAGTTGCCAGTTATGGCTTCCATAGTTTCAGCCATGGTTGAGTTCTCACCATCTGTGTAATTCTTAGTGCAGGATCCGCGTAAAAGGCTATTGAAGGGGCGGCGAGAAAATAGGGGGCCCGAACGGGAGAATTAATATATTATTATATACTCCAGTAATGACAATAGTGTTGAAAATGATTTAAGGGTAAATAATTCAATGTATTGAGTTGCTACACCTAGCTAGAACTTTGATCTTTATTTGTTTGTTTATGTGTAGAGTGAAAAGATTGAAGCACCACCTTTTCGTGTGGTGTAGTGGATGAAGCTGCTTTTTTTTTTTAATTCAAATCTCGGATTTAAGTTATGGATATGCAAAAAACCCTTGGTAGGAAACGCTTCCCAACAAATAGGGGCCTACGCGACACAAATTCAAAATAGTCAGACTTTAATATGAGTATCAAAAAACGGGTTAGAAATAAAATAAAAAAATCGAAGCTTCCAGCAATCATAATTGACTTTAAAAACAAGTGGAGCTTTTAATTAATATTAACTGATTATATTATTTATATTTATACAGTAAAATTTGAACACATGCACTGGCCATTCCTAATTCATTTTACTTATGAAATGTGCGCTAAATCAGAGTCTCCCTAATGACCTTCGTCTAATCTAATCATCATATTTCAACTGTTGGCTAATTAATGTAAGTGAATTTAACATGTTTTGAAGAAAATATATGTCAGATTTGAAAAAAAGATACTCAATTTTTTAGAAAAGCATAGTTATTAACGATCATGATTAAAGTGTGTATTAATTATGACATTCAGTTAGTTAGATTCCATTTTTCAGTTAGTTAGTGCAGTTAGTTAATGATGTCATAGTCTGTTAGAGAGCTAATTAGTTAGTTAGATATTTTTTCTTTCTCCAGATTAGTTGATGCATATTCACACATGTATATAAGTACTTCATTGGTGATCAATGAAAGGTGTGAGTTCTCATTTTACCAAATCACATATTTCTTCTTTGTTATTGTTTTCTCTCAGTTGCCAGTTATGGCTTCCATAGTTTCAGCCATGGTTGAGTTCTCACCATCTGTGTAATTCTTAGTGCAGGATCCGCGTAAAAGGCTATTGAAGGGGCGGCGAGAAAATAGGGGGCCCGAACGGGAGAATTAATAGTTGATCTGTTCTTCGTCTTCTGATTAGATGTATTGCTGTTTGAATTGTTATCTTCAATTGATATGAATTTTCGAAGTTTCTGTGTTGATTTAGATGTGAGTTCGATCACAATTTTCTTTTTTGAGTTTCGATCACAGTTTTCTTTTCTTTCTCTTGTCGAGTAATTCACAATAAGTTTTGTTGTGTACATCCATAGCTGTCGATGACAATGTATCCACATCTGAGGGAACTAACACATCTAAAAACGACACTAGTAGTGCTTTATATGTGCATCCCTCAGATAGCCCAGGGATGATGCTTGTCCCTGCTCAATTTGATGGAACAGGACATCGATCCTGGAAAAGAGGAGTTATGCGAGCTCTGTCAGTGAAAAACAAATTGGGTTTTATCGATAGAAGTTGTGAGAAACCAAATGTCAATTCACCTCAATTGCGCCAATGGCAGAGGTGTGATGATATGGTAACATCTTGGGTTTTGAATTCATTGATCAAGGAAATCTCAGACAGTGTGGAGTATGTGAATAATTCTGCTGAACTTTGGAAGGAGCTAGAGGATAGATACGACCAAACCAATGGGGCAAAACTCTACCAGATACAAAAGGAAATCAATAATCTCACTCAAGGAATCTTAGACATCACTGTCTACTATACGAGGATGAAGAAATTGTGGGAGGAGTTGAACACTTTGAGTGTGAAAAATCATTGTAGTTGTGTATGTGTGTGTGGTGCAAAGGATGGTATGCACAAGGCAGAGCAAGATAGACGTTTAATTCAGTTCCTTATGGGACTAAATGAAGTGTACACAGTAGTGAGGGGAAATATCCTCATGATGAATCCACTCCCTTCCATGGGACAGGCTCTCACTATTAATCTAGGAGGAAAAACAAAGAGAGTTTAAGCCTATTGGTCGAATGCCCACATATTCAATCTCTTTGAATGCAAATTCTCTTGATAACAAGAGTTATGGAGGAAGGACTTTCAAGATAAATTATCAAGGAAACAGTTATGCAGGTGGTAAAAGCAATTATGCGGGTGGTAACAACAGTTTAGGAGGGAACAATTATGCAGGTGGTAGTAGCAGTTCAGGAGGAAATTATTACTAAGGCAGTAGCAGTAGTAGAAATGCTATAGTGTGTGACTATTGTAAGAGGACTGGACACACTAGGGACAAGTGTTACAAGTTGCATGGGTATCCCCAAGGCAACAATAATCAAAACTACAGGTCAGGGAGTTACAATGGTGGTTAGAGTTTCAGACAACAAAGCCCAAACTTCAAAGGGAAAAGAGTGGTGGCAAATGTATATGGTGCTGCAAATGACATGATGAATACTCATGGAGATGAACAACCACAAGGTAACAATCATCCAAATGTTAGTTTTACAAAGGAACAATATGGACAGATTATGAACCTGCTGCACCATTTCCAGAATGAGAATGTGGGAGAAGATACTGGTGCTAATAATGCCTCCAGTGTTGCTGCTAGATCCATGAACTTTGCAGGTATTGTGGTCTGTTCTGCCTCTACTGATTTTGACAATCCTTCATGCAAATGTTTTGAATCAAGTGCTAATTTGTGGATCATAAACTCAGGGGCATCAAATCATATAACCTTTAACAGAACTTCCCTAATCAACATTAGAACCCTGCCTTTTCCTATACTAGTTTCACTTCCAAATGGATACAAAGTTAAGGTAACAGAATTTAAGGATGTACCAGTCACATCTAATATCACTTTACATCAAGTATTATATGTGCCTTCTTTTTAAGTATAATCTAGTTTCAGTCCATTTCTTAACAACTTCTATGAAATGCATAGTCTTGTTCACTAATGCATTGTGTCTGTTGCAGGGCCCTTCAGTGACGAGGCCTCAGGTGATTGGTAATAACAGAGATGGACTCTACTTTTTGTGCTCAAGATGCCTGAAGACTTATAATAGAATCTATACAAGTCAAATATGTTGTTGTTTTCCTAATAATAGTCTCTTTTCTGGTTCTAGTAAAAATAAAACATGCAATTCTTCTTCTGTCAAACCTTGTCTTACAAATCAATGTAAAATACCTACTTATAATGCAGATCAATCTCACAGTGTTCACAACTCTGTTCCTCTTGTTTGTACTTCTACTTCCAATAATATTGATATCTTGTTTGATCATAATTCTTGTAACAATTCTGGAGATAATGTAGACTTGTTGTGGCACAATAGACTTGGCCATGTACCTTTTGTGAAAATGAAAAGTATCACTGCATTACCAGCCACATTTTCTTCCAAACAACCTTTTTCCTGCAACATTTGTCCAATGGCAAGATAGGAGAGATTACCTTTTAGTCACAGTACTAGCCAAACCAAATCCATTTTTGAACTACTCCACATTGACTTATGGGGACCATATCATGTGTCCACATATGACAACTACAAGTATTTCATTACATTAGTAGATGACTACAGCAGGTCAACTAGGACACATCTTTTAAGTACCAAAAGCAATGCCTTACAAGTTTTGAAAAATTTCATAAGTATGGTGGAAAACCAATTTAACACCACAGTAAAAAACATTAGGACAGACAATGGGCTGGAGTTTACCAGCAATGAAGCACACCAATTTCTTTTATCCAAAGGGATCATTCATCAGAAAACTTGCCCGTACACACCACAACAAAACAGTGTGGTGGAAAGAAAACATAAATATTTGTTGAAAACAGCCAGAGCCCTTTTGTTTCAATCTAAACTACCTATAAGGTATTGGGGAGAATGTGTTCTGACAGCTACCCATCTCATCAATAGGCTTCCCTCAAGCCATTTGAAAAATAAGTGCCCCTATGAACTGTTGTATAAAAGAAAACCAAACTATAGCCAACTTAGATCCTTTGGGTGCCTTTGCTATCCCACTGTGCCAAAAATACTTAGAGATAAATTTGAACCAAGAACCACCCCACATATTTTCCTCGGATATCTTTTTGGAACAAAAGGTTACAAGGTAATGAATATGGCTACAAAGAAGATACATGTCTCCAGGGATATGATATTTCATGAACATGCCTTTCCTTTTACTTTGTCAGCTGACAGCAATTCTTTTCCTTCTGTTTTGAGGTATATTCATTCTCCTGATTATATTGAATTAGACTCATGCGATAACTGTGTAAGTGACTATAACAATGTAACTGATACAATTCCCATTCATCTACCTGACCACACCATTGAGGATCCCATTGCACAACCACCTCCAGCCCTTGCCATTACATCTCCAACACCACCACAATATGTCCCTTCAACAGTAATGTAAAGAAAATCCCATAGAGAAAATAAAATTCCACAACATCTGAAAGATTACATTGTCAACATTCCTAACTTAAAATCTGTTAACATCAACACACAAAACACACAACATTATCCCAACAACCTTTCTCTTACTGCCTTATTTACCAAACACCATCATGTGTCTCCTGATGTCATTGCATCTAACAGTCAAGATCTTGTTGAGAATGTTTGTCATGATAGTGAGCCATCATCATATGAGGAAGCATCATTGAGCCCTACATGGCAGAAAGTTATGACACAAGAATTTGAGGCATTGTATACCAATAACACTTGGGATCTTGTAAGCCTACCAGCAGACAAGCAGGCAATTGGCTATAGATGGGTGTACAAAGTTAAACATAGAACAGATGGAATCATAGAAAGGTTCAAGGCAAGACTAGTAGTCAAAGGATATACACAACAGGCTGGAATAGACTATACTGAGACATACTCACCTATAGTTAAAATGACTACTGTAAGAACCTTAGTAGCATGTGTTGTGAAGAAAGGCTGGGGCATGTTTCAACTTGATGTTAATAATGCATTCCTTCATGGAGATCTCCATGAAGAGGTGTATATGAAAGTGCCTCCAGGCCTTGAGATACCTAATCCACGGCTGATTTGTAAGCTAAATAAGTCACTCTATGGTCTTAAACAGGCAAGTAGGCAGTGGTATGCCAAGCTAACTGAGGCATTATCATTCAGGGGTTACACACACTCACATTATGATCACTCATTATTTTACAAGAAGGCATAACCCTTGTTAGTGTTTGTTGCAGTATATGTAGATGATGTTATTTTGACAGGCACAGACACAACTGAGATTGCACAACTAAAAGTGTATCTGGACAACACTTTCAAGATCAAGGATCTTGGCAGACTCCATTACTTTCTGGGCTTAGAGATACTTGACACAACAGATGGGGTTCTTATTTCACAAAGAAAGTTTGTTTTGGACTTGCTCAAAGAATATGATTTCTTTAATTATGCACCTCTGTCTTCACCACTAGACCCTACTGTCAAACTAAGAGCCAAGGAAGGTACTCCTCTACCTGATCCCACCTTCTATAGGAAGTTGATAGGCAAGTTGAACTTCCTCACTAATACCAGACTAGACATAGCCTTCAGTGTTCAACAATTGAGTCAGTCCATGCAAGATCCTAGAGCTCCCCATCTACAAGCAGCATATCACCTTCTTAGATACCTAAAAAAAGATCATACTTTAGGGGTACACTTATCTAAGGACCCTGACTGCACAGTTCAAGCATTTTGTGACTTAGATTGGGCATCATGTCTAGATTCAAGGAGATCAGTCAGTGGCTATCTAGTACTACTTGGGAATAGCCCCATAAACTGGAAGTCCAAGAAACAAGAGATTGTCTCCCTATCGTCAGCTGAAGCAGAGTATAGATCACTCAGAAAGGTTGTAGGAGAGTTGACTTGGCTTTATAGGTTGCTTACTGAATTGACTATTCCCATCTCTTCTCCTATTGCTATTTACTGTAACAGTCAATCGGCTATATACATTGCTTGTAATCTTGTGTTCCATGAGAGAACTAAACGCATTGAAGTGGATTGTCATTTTGTGCGCAATAAGCTTCAGGAGGGGCTCATTTCTCTGCACCATATGTCCACCTCTGACCAACTTGCTGACATTCTTACCAAGGCTCTCACTGGTGTCAAACATTTAACCATTTTACACAAGTTGGCCGTGAAATCATCACCTCCAACTTGAGGAGGGGTATTAACGATCATGATTAAAGTGTGTATTAATTATGACATTCAGTTAGTTAGATTCCATTTTTCAGTTAGTTAGTGCAATTAGTTAGTGATGTCATAGTCGGTTAGAGAGCTAATTAGTTAGTTAGATATTTTCTCTTTCTCCAGATTAGTTGATGCATATTCACACATGTATATAAGTACTTCATTGGTGATCAATGAAAGGTGTGAGTTCTCATTTTGCCAAATCACATATTTCTTCTCTGTTATTGTTTTCTCTCAGTTGCCATTTATGGCTTCCATAGTTTCAGCCATGGTTGAGTTCTCACCATCTGTGTAATTCTTAATAATAGTCATGTTTGTAATGTATACGTACTATATTTTCACATTGTTAGTCAATTTAAATATGTATTATCAGGCTATATTGTGCAATCTTTGTCAAATTATCGATTTGTAACGTTTATCACAAAAAAAAATGAGTTTATTTGACCGATTTGTTTAATTTGTATCTTGTATTGTTTTAATTTAAAGCGATGTTGTTTTGAGGTCCCCTTATGAGTACAAAAAAATACGAGTTTATTTGTCATATCTCTATTGCCTAGCGGTTCGCAGTATCGATAATATTGAGAATTTTACAAAAATATATGGTCTAATTAAAATAATTACATCTACATAGCTCATATTTAAAAAAATAAAAATAAGAATTAGTAATGAAATTTTTTTTGTAAACTAATTTCATTTATAGACAGATATCAAATAAAATTATAAGCAACGGACTAATTATAAAATTCGTCACTAATTTATTTTTTTATAAGGTATAAGGACCACATCACATAGCTCGATCTCTTAAATATATCTTCTTCAATTCAATTAAATGAATTGTTAGGAGCTTTTGTGTGTTTCCTACCGCACTTTTGCAGGCTGAAAATTGTATATTTTTTATTATAATATCTCATAAGTTATGTCACATATTTTTAATGAATTTATGTCTCATTAGGTATAAGTTCAATTGCAAAGGACAAAAAATAAAGATTAGACTATTTGAGTGACTACAATTAAATGATTTAGAGGTGTTAAATGAGTGGGTTGAGCTGAATTTAAATGAGTTAAAATGAAGTGAGTTAATAAATGGACAAGTCAATTACTTTAAGTGGGTTAATAAATGGACGGATTATTGACTTGTCGAAAAGTTATTTGGGCTGAAAATGGACTAAAATGGGGGGTCATTACTCGATCCGCACAAATTTTACTTGTGTTTAAAATTCCTCATTGCTGAGCTAAGAGGAATTTTATTACAACTTCTCTTCGATCTTTTACCCATCACTATCTTATTTCACTGCATGGCCATTTGATGTTTTGTTCTCTCTCAAATAGTCAAATGTTTTCTTCCAATAATATGATATATATAAAAATCAATTTAACATTTGACTCTATAATCAAGTATACAATTAAAAGTTCTAAACCAAACTATACTTTTCATTTTTTATTTTTTGAAAAGTTTGAATGACTTGAAATAATTAACTTAAATAGCCGTTATCCAAACATTTAAACTAAAAATAACCAACAAACATATAATATATGTATGTATTCATTTATGATATCATCTAATCGTATAAAATGTATAATATAGACTGTCTAGTTCCGCAAGAACACCAAAAATAGTGGCTATCCCAGAAAAGATGATCATGCGTTCTTCGGCCCACTAGCAACCCGGCCTTTTTCATCGGGTACAAAAAATATTCGTAGCTTTGTATACTATACTAAAATGAAATTGAACAAAACAAGTAAAGGACTAATATATTAATTTTGTCACCTCTTTCCTCTTTAGAATTATAATAAGTAATTATTAGGTGAGGATTAATATATACAATGGTGAAAATAAAAATAGTAGGATTCATATACATTTGAATCAAAATTGTTTTGGATTGAGTCGTAACTGTTGTTACTGTCACCTTTTTCCTCTTTAGAATTATAATAAGTAATTAGTAGGTGAGGATTAATATATACAATGGTGAAAATAAAAATAGTAGGATTCATATACATTTGAATCAAAATTATTTTGGATTATTGAGTCGTAATTGTTGTTACTGTCACCTCTTCTCTCTTTGCGTTTGTTATAATATGAGGCATCGTTTAAGTGGATTATATCGATCTTTATGGAAAATAACCTAATTATACAAATCTTTCTACTATATTTATTATTCGTATAGTTTGAAAAAATCCATATTTGTCTCACTAATTAGTAATTTCATACAAGATTTCAAGTTAGATACTCCTAAATATATGTATTTTTTGCTACCAGATACTTTCTAAAATACAGATTCATAGGGAGAGAGGTGAGCGAGATAGGAGGGAGGCGAGCGAAAGAGTCTGTGTATCTTAGATACATGCAAATTACACTAGATATATGTATTTGAGATACCATATCTATTACGAAATACAAATATAAAGAGAGAGACGAACGAGAGAAGAGAGAGCTAATCAAGATAGGAGAGATGCGAGTGATATATATATATATATATATATTCATGATGAGTCATGTATAACAACTCATTGCCGACTCTACATGTGATTTATAATCTTTCACGTGGACATATTTCACCATTGGTTGATTTTCACACATTAGAAACATGTGCTTTAAATAAACGAGTGGCTAAAATATTAAGGGACTCATATATTTCGTATATGACTTTCTGTACCGTGAAAGTGTACACTTGTTTTTCTGTCGAAAGACCTTTTAATTTCTAACTCTTCTTTGATAATAAAGAAATAAAATTTGTATTTAACTCGTTTCAAAAGTTAATAATTACGATAAAAGAATTGTTCAACTTCATATGAAGAAACCATTTATTCCAGTATTCCATTCTCATCCGACGTGGGAATTAATTAATTCATTCATTTCTATTTTGTCATATTTTGAATGTGTATGTGTCTGAACTAATTAATTAAGAGAATTATATACATATTTTATAGTGTTAAGAACTAATTATATCATATCCTTACTCTTTTTTCAAATTATAAAAATTCCTTAAATTTGGTAGAATTCGATTACATCACAAAACATCCCGGTACATCGCGTTCCGATTCCGATTTCGTATACATCCATCAACATTTCAAAACATCACGTCCCGGTTCCGGATACATCACTCAACGTCCCTATACATTGTGTACATTTCGATACATCATGTAAAGTGATCTATTTGACCGATACATCGCGTAAAGTAATGTATCCGAGAATAGGAGAGAGTAAAAAAATTTGTAATTTTTTCAAATGATAAATTTTTCTTTAAAAATATAATAAAATAAGTTGTGTATTTTGATAAAAAAAACTATTAATAAATAAACAACCAATGGCACAGGCCACATTTCATGCGAGACAATTTGAAGGTCATGCTGGTATTAAGCTAAATAAGATTCAAATGCATGACATAATTGTAGACAAGCAATGGGATATAGTTACGGGTCGAACCAATAAGTGTGTATATTTTAATTATGATGAATTTTAATAAATATATATAATTTGAATTATAATTATGAATAGTATCTATTGTTTGTCTAGTTAGTATTCATAGCAATAGTTTTTAGACAAGAGAAAGACTAGCGAGATTGAGAGATAGAGAATTTCAGGATACGACTTGTATCTCAATTAACTGAAATATACAAATTACAGATACACAATTTCCTTTCTCTCTCCTAAAATCTCAATCTTACATATAAATACACATATTAACTTTGAAACTAAACATAGATATATATTTTATAACCCCTAAATTAAATACACACATATAATCTATATATAAAAAAATTTGTGATACACAAATGGAAAAAGTATTATACAGTTGTAGCACCCTTTAACTAAATACACAAATATAGTTCTTTCTGATAATAGTAGTTGTATCAGTTTTTTCCGATACAACCTAGTAATAAGTGTACCCATTCTTTATGATACATAGATACAATATTTTTTTGATACATAGATATAGTTAGTTTTTTGTATAAATATGTGTCAATTTGAAAAAGAAACAATTTGATAATAGGTGTATCAAATTTTTATACACAAATATAATTTTTTCTGACATACATACAATTAAATATATCAATTTAAGAAGAAAAGAAGATTCAAACATTGAACAACAAATCGAGAGCCTAGAGTGATTTTTTTTTAATATATATTGACATTAATCAAATAAAAAATAAATCAACAATCATTAGTCATTAATAAAATATTAAAGACCAAGAATCACGTGCATATATAGATAAAAATAATTTAGGCAAAACTTTAATGCGGTTTCATATTAATATAAGAAAGAGAAAGAAAAGAAGAAATATTCATACAATATTTGGGTTTGGTTTGACTTGATTTGGTATTGGAAAAAAAAACTCGACTATATTTGGGTTGGTTTGGTTTCAACTAAAAAAACCAACCCGAGACCAAACCAACCCGACATTATATATATAATTTTAAAATTTTATTTTATACGTAAAAATATTTAGTTTGATATAATTTTAAAATATTTCTTACACTTTTTTATAGTTTTTATCTTTTAATATATTATTTCATGTTTGAAAGTTAGAATTTTTATTGGTCCAATAAAGATTATAGTCTATAGATGTTGGTAATCATAATAAAGCTTAAATCAAAATCAAATTAATACTAATGCAAAAAAGAAAATCAATTCAACACAGAATGACAATAATATTGAATATTTGTTCTTTAGTTTTACATAGGTTTAGACAATTAAAATACATAATCTAACTTTAATTTCCTTTAATATTTAGTCATGTAACTAATACTTATTAAACTTATTTTAGCATGATTTAGTACTTTTAAATTATTATCATTTTTATTATGACTTATTAATTTACAATATTTGTTTTACATGATTTCATTATTATTTTTTTGTTGGATATTTTAGTGTCATTAATCATATCATATTTTGTGTTATTTTCTTAAGAAACACCTTAGATAGTTGTATTTTGGTAGGACTAAAGAAATATTTGAAGTACAAGTAAATTATATGTTCGTGGGAATACTTTACCGAAAATCCAAAAACCCCAAAAAAATCCGAAAAAACCCAAGGTTGAAAAAATCGAGTTTTATTGATTTGGTTTGGTTTATAAATTTAAAAATCCGACACAAATGGTTTGGTTTGATAGTTGAAAAATCCGAACCAACCCAACCATGTACACCCCTAGCTGTGTTTGCTTAGTTATATAATTTTTCCTTTAGTATCCCACCTAAATCTAATTGGACTGAGATGAATCTGATTTAAAATAAGCTAAACAATGAATAAATATCCAACTCATCCAATTTTTATCAAGATTAATTTGTTTTCTTAAAATTTACTTAATTACAACACACACACACACACACACACACATATATATATATATATATCAAATAATATCTTTATCTAAGTAATTTGACAAGGTTGTTTTTCATCTGTCAATTTTGCAAATACATAGCACAAATCAACCAAATTTTAAAATGAGCTGAAGTGGATTGGATAAAAAGAGATTGAATTCATAAACTAAACTTAGATGGGATTAGACAAGTCATATTTTCATAATTTATTTTATCATTCTTAGTATCACCATAGTAATTAGCTAATTATTACCTTACTTACACCGTATTACCTAATTATAAATATTTTATAAAAATGATTTATCCTATCTTATATTAATTACCCAACCTATAGGTTATTAATTAATACTACTTATAATATCAAAAAAATTATCAGTAATTACCTTATAATTAAACGAATAAAATATGCATGGTTGAAATTCATCTACTACTACCAGCCATATATCCAATTCCAAAAGCTCTATACACACCATATGACAATAATGACAAAAGCAATTAATTAAAGAACTTAGACACTTCATGTCCAACAACTAAATCAGTTTACAAGTGACAATGACATGACATAATTACCTAGCCTTCCTAAACAAGGATCATGGGCCTAATTACACTAAGTTTATGAATGTTTAAATGCTAAATTAGGGTTGTTTTGGAAGTTGATATCCTTTAGTCATAAGTAAGTTACATTAAGGGAAATAAAGTAGTCAATAATTAATAAAGATGAATTAATTAATATGATGAAAAAAAAGAAGAGATAGTGATACTGATAGGGACCATGTGGAGACTTCCCTTGGAGGATTCAAGAGTTAGGCTTACGTCCAACTTTAAACATGCAAGGCCATGCACAAATATAGTTAAATATGGAAAGCTAAGATTGAATTTTCCTAAAATAGATATATTACCTTTCCATGTGTCTATTTTTCATTAATTTAGTTTGGTATATGCTGGAACATCAATATATATTTTTATGTGTGTGTACATGCCTCATCATGATATTATTCTTGTCATGCATCTTCATATCTCTTCATGATGCATATAAAAAATTACACACTAGAAACAAACGTTTTTTCCATCGCGAATCAGTAAAAAAAATTATGTTGTAAAACATGATTTTCACACATCATTCCCACTAAACCAGCTCAGGAAACAGATTCTCATTGAAATATATATTGCGTAAAACCATATAACATTTTAGTAGTGTGATTTAAGTTATCAAGTTAGGGTGAAAGTAAAATTATCGATATGATGTGAGAGTAGTAAAATAAAAGATAAGACAAATAGTGGATATTAGGTGAAATTTGCATGGAAGATTAATATTCCAAGAAATTGTGAAATTACTATACCCCTTAATAAATTTAGCATTTCAAATGTCTAATCACTTTCTATCTTTGTCAAATATAGACTTAATTCCTATCTACAAAGTACTTAGCTTAATTAGATGAGTAGTTGATGAGATACACTTTCTTCTAATGATTAACTACAAGTACATTATAACTTTTTTATTAAAGTGATCGCCTAACATCGGATTAGATTTTTTAAAATTTTAGATTAAGACACATAATCATTATTGCTTGATCATGACATTGTTTTTAGTACACTAACTAGAAAGTTTCGAAAAGTGCTTATTTAATAAATTTAGGTAAGAGTCCTCTCTAAATATTCTTTTATTGAAAAATCTTACTAACGAAATTTTATTTAAGATATATATTGAAAACTAACTTTTAGTATATAGTGGCAATGTAGGTCATGAATTCGAGTCGCAGAAGAATCATGCATATATGGGAATATGTAGAGAAACATAGGCACCTCCATACATCTATATATTATTAAAATAATATGAACAGGGTTATATATAAGAGTTCGTCATATATATTACACATTGGAACACTTAAGAACTCAAATTATGCAGAATTTTAGCACTATATTATATAGGCTTAGCTGTATATCTAACAGCTTAATTTTTATAATACGTTACTAATGGTTTTCAATCTAAGGTTTAATTAATTACTCAAATTAAATATTCCAAACATACTTAATTAATCTCCATTAAGCAATTGCATTGACCAGATATCCTCCATGCTCCACATGTTGTCATTTGTTTCACTGAGAAAATTTGGGGCTTGAAAATTAGTGTCCAAATTTCCATTGTATGAAGTTGGAGAGTAAGTCTCTATGTTATCTGCTTGACCAACTGAGGATATTTGACTACTACTTCCTTCTTGATGATCAATATTTTGCTCTGAAGTTCCTTGTCCATTCATGTTCTCTCCTTGCTTAATGTGCTTCTGAATCCTAGTCCGCCAATAGTTTTTTATCTCGTTATCTGTTCTTCCAGGTAAATGCTTCGCAATTTTCGACCACCTGTACCAGAAATTAATCCAAGATTTAGAGTTAGTGTCTTTACGAGAAATACTATCTAATTTGTATACATAGACCTTATTTTTTGTATGTGTATGTCGATATAATTTGATCTGAAAATAATGGATTCAGTTGAATCTGATTAGTACTAGTACTATGATCAATTCACTACTAAATATGTATATGTTATCTATACACAAAAAAGAAGAGGATGTATGTCAACTACAACATGAGATTAAAATGTACTTGGTTAGCTTGTAAAAACATAGTTAATTTTATAACATACTACACCTATTTTTTTTATAAGATAATGTAAAGTTGTTGGTTATACGTAGGATGTTGGTAAGATGATCATGGCCCACAAAGTTAGATTACAAAAGTTATATTTTTTTTTTATAATTGAAAGTATTTCAATCACGTTTTGTAGTAGAAAAAGATGCTTGTCACGTTCTATGGTTGGAATTCAAACATTAAAGTCCCATTTGCCTCTTCCTATTTATTTAAACTCAACTCAACCAAAACGTTGAAACTAGAGAAACACACACACACACACTTACTTCCTATACTCACACCAAATATTATGTCTACAAAATAGCCACAAGTTGAAGATATTAATGAGCCAAGAAGAATTCAGAAGTCATTGCAATGCTCAATCCACCACAACTAATTTTTTGGTAATTCATGTTATGCACTATCACTAGCCAGATTATATTATGGTACGTTTTATTATTACATGCACCTATAAAAAGATTTTCAATTTTGATAATCAACACATTAGTATATACTCAACACACACATACACACAAGGTGTGAGTCAAGTTAGCTAGTGTCTTTGTTTTGTATATATGTTTTTCTTTAAGCATGTATGCACAAACAAGAAGTAGGGAAGTGGTTATATAGCTTTTGTTGAAATGTAAGACTATCTTATATAAAAGTTTAAATCGAGTATATTTTTGTTGAGTTAAGCCCCTCACGTGCGAGCTTAACTTTTTTTATGAGTCAATCACGTGATTCGTTTTTTTGTTGGATAAAAGGTGATGGTGACTTTCGAAACTAAGACTTTTGTCTGCTCTTATATTATACGGAATTGTATTATATGGTCATTTCTCATCTAAAAATTTAAACAGAAAAGATAGACACAATTTTATTCACATATTTATACCTTCAATAATATTAACTAATAAAACTTAAGATTTTCATATAAAGTATACTTTTAATTATTCAATTATATAATATTTTCAACACCGACTAATAACCGTATCTTATAATTATTGGGTGCTAATTTTTCAGGCGGTTGTGTTAAAACATTTTAGTTACCCATCTAAGTACTATACACGGTAAATATTACTCTATTTTCTTTGTCTCAATTTATATGATACAAATTAAAATTTCAAAAGTCAAACTTTAGATTTTAACTGTGAATTTAAACGTAGAAACTTCTGATTTTTTTAAAATAAAATTTATATTATTATTCAATAATTAACTATTTAAAATATTTTAAAAACATATATATATATATATATATATCGTT
>NW_006239165.1:678177-697352 GCF_000226075.1 Solanum tuberosum
TATATATATATATATATATATATAGAAATTTTGGTATAATTTGTTTTTATATGATTAATTTTCGAAAATCAAATTATATCGTATAAATTAAAATTTTATATACAAAGAAATTACAGTCAAACAAAAACTTACTCTCAAAATTTAAACTATGATACATAAATTGAGACGGAGCGAGTAAGTATCGTACAGAAAAGGGGTCCATTTAAAATATAGAAAATAAGGTAGCTGTCAATTTCATAGACAAGTTGGAGGTGGGATAATAAAAGTCATTGACATGTGAGTGAAATGAAATTGGTTCTTCTTTAAATGGAAACTTCTATCTTTCTGGCTCACTTAAACAACGTGTTTTTATATCACATTGCTATTATGTAATACCGAATACTTGTCTCACCACTGTCCCTTTTTTTCTGTTTTCCTGAGAAAACGAAATATTAATATTCTCAGTTGTTCGAATGGTAAGTATCTTTCACTTTCAACTTGAAGGTGGTAAGTTCGAGTCACTAAGAGAGGGGAAAAAAAGGTAGGAGCTGCCTAGACATGGGTGAAAAAAGAAAAAAAGAAAAATTTATGTTCTTATTCTTTTTAAAGCATAGTTTACTTTCTAATCACTTCATACAAGTTAATCAACATCATCAAATTACTTTTCATGTGATAATTAACTTTAACATACCTTAGTTAAGCCCAAAAAAAGGTTTTAAAAAATTAATTTCCCTCACCTAAAAATAGAAAATAACATAAAATAATGTACCTTATCTTTGAGAGATATGATTTGCTTCTTAATTATAAATTATGAAAATACTTTTCTTTGTTATAATAAGTATAGTTTCTTTAGATCTCAAAAATAAGTTTGAAAGGAAAAATATGTAAGGCATCTTTTTAAAATTTTATTAATGGAAGACATAAACTAGATGAAAGTTTTTGAAGGTATTTTTTTTTTTTTTTGAAACAAAAATGAGGTAAAATTAAACTTGTTTGGAACACAAATTATAAAGTACCTTAGATTATATTCTCCACGTTTAAATTCTCAGATCTTCCATAAAGAAATTAAATTCCGTCACGTTTTAAATATTGCTTCTCATCTCTCATATACAAATCTAGTACTATAAACATATATGGACTATATGTTATGGAGTGGCTCTCTTTGTCCACTCAACAATAAAAAAACACATGGGAAAATCGAATACTTGATGGACAAAATTCCACACCAATTTTTATTTGTTAATTTATGTGTAGTACTCTTTAGAATAATAATATGTACTCACTTGTTTCCCCACTTAGCATGTAGTTCCATAATCAAAAGTTGTTCTTCAGGTGTAATATTGCCCCTCCGGACATCAGGTCGAAGATAATTAAGCCATCGAAGCCTACAACTTTTTCCGGTACGTTTGAGACCTAAAGAAACAAGACATAGAGATATATAATATGTTAGTAAATTAAACAAATTTTTTTTTGTACATGTAACAAAAATAATATCGGGGATACGTGTTGAACAGACTAGTTCACGTTCACTTAGAGAGCTCTCTGTCTTTCACAGTTGAGGTGAAACGCTCAAACTCTATCACTCTTGACGTAACAAAAATATTTTTTAATTTTTTTTTCAATATTTAGGGTTTCGCTTACAAAGAAAAGAAAAAGTTACCAGCAGATTTAGCTAGAGAGTTCCAAACACCTTCACCATGATTAGCAATGTAGTTAATGAGAATCAAATCTTCTTCCATAGTCCAAGGCCCTTTCCTCACTTCAACATCTTGAGAGTTGCATGTTTTATCCATCTTTTTTAAATTAAAAAAAAAGAGATGAAGAGAAAAAGTAACCAAAAAAAAGTAGAGAGAGGAAGATGAGAGAATATTGAAGATATGTGGTACTTTGTGACAAGGAACTAATGTGGTTGGGCAGATATTTATAGGGGGTGGCTAAAATAAAAATTTGCTACTAATAATTTAGCCTTTAAGCAGTGTGACATAATGAGAGCTTTTAACCTAACTTACTTTATTATGAAATCATACTTATTAATCTTCAAAATGAGAACTTTTAATAGCCTTAAAACTATATATATATGTGCGGGCATACATGACAGCTATTGATGTGGCCATGCATGTTCACGTTATGTAACCCCGCTAGTAGTGGTGGAGTCAAAATTTCGATTAACTGGTGTCAAAACATAAAGAAATACTAATATCTTGTAGAAATCAAAGAGTGTCAATATATATATATATACATATATCTAACTACACAGTGTAATTTTTTAATGTAAGGAATGTAGGTCGACAATCCTCAAGTATAGGTGGCTCCGTTACTGCCTGCCATCACTGCACAATTCTAGAACAATGTATATATACTCATTTAATTTCATTCTTTTATCTTAAATTGAGTACTAAGTTAAATTATGTCACATATTTGTTTTTTAGAATAATATATAAAGAAATATTAAATTAATGCATAATAATAGCTAGTTTGATGGAGAAAAGATCATACTAAATTATTATTTTTGTTAATAAGAAAGTTAAATGAAAATATGAACCTTAATTAAAAGCCGTGTATAAAGTAATTATATCTCTCCATTTTATTTTTTAAAAAAAAATTCAATCTAAACGTTGCCTTCATTGCAAAAAGTTACAAGTTGCCTCCCTCCATTTAGAAGATCAAACATTTTTTTTTGACAACAATGTATTAATATTTTGTGATTTTTTAAATATATTAAATTATTAATTATGCTGATTCATATAATGCTTCTTATGTATTTTTTAAATTATATAAAATTGTATTTTTAGAAAACTTAAGAAAAAGAATATGTCCAAACTTAAATCAAATATAAGATGTACATACTCAGCAACCTTCAACCTAAAATGATACGAATGAAAGTACAATTGGTAGAATGATACCAACATTTTTGTACTTTACAACTCAAAATAGTAAAAAGTATCATATAATTAATATTATATAGAATAAAGACATGCAAAATAAAATTTCATAAATTATTTCTTTTACCTCATCCGGCCCCTCCTTTTTTCTTAGAGTTGTTTTGTTTAATAATTTTTATTTTAAAAAAAAAACTCTCATTTTCTGTAACGATCGGGTTCGGTCGTTATAGAGAAGTCAACGGGGGAAAATTTGGAACCGAAAAACTTTTTCATAGTATTTGGATTTTCCCAACCTAGGCTAGATTTGGACGAAATCAGAGTCGTTAAGGTGGAGGGAAATCTGGTAACAATTGGGAGAGTTAATTATGATTTTGGTTACATGAGTAGTTAGATAACTCGTTAAGAAATCCGTACGACTTTACAGAATTAAATTCGGGCGAGTAGAACTCCCGGAATCGATCTTAGCGTGAAGGGTTTTTTCTGAACGTCTTGGTTAGAGGTATGTTGTGAAATGGGGGTCTTGGATTTATTAAAATAGCTCACTGGTTCATGCAAGCCGCCTTGGTGGGGATTTTCGGCGCTCTGGCGGGGACGCTGCAGCGGGGTGAGGGCCGTTGTGGCGGGTTTGACGCGACTTAAGGTCGTAAATAAACCCCTAAACGACCTCATTCTGCACTTTTCGATATTTAGAGCTAAAGAAAAAACCTCAGGCGACTCCTAACAGTTTTCCACCATTCTTGAGGCTAAAGGTAAGTTTTTTCACTCCCGAATTCATTTTCGATCCATAGAACGTAATAGAATGGGTAATTATCGATGGGGAGGGTTTTTGATCTAGATTCTATGGTGGAAACAACCCTAATTTGGATACTTGGGATCATGGGTTGATCTAGGGTTCATAGAATTGTTAGCAATTTGGGTAATTAGTGATTGTTTATTGATTCACGTATTATATTGATTGTTTGTAGACCAAGAACAAGCGGAACGAATCCAAAAAGGGAAGGATCAAGTTTCTTAGGGTTTCAAGCTTGTTTCGAGGTAGGTGATGGTTGTGATTCTATGATTGTGTGATGTATGTTTGTTTTTGCTTCATTGTGATACTTGCATATATGTGAATGTTGCATTGTTGATCACACTTGTTGTAAATAAAATAGATGAATGATGAATGTCATGAACCATGACTTAAATGCATGATCTTGACGATATATTTGTGATTGTGATTGTGGTGTGTTGAAAGGATCGGTTGCCACGTTTTGGCATAATTATAGGAACGGTTGCCTCGTTCCAGCATAATCATTGGATCGGGTACCACATTCCGGTATGCTAACTGTTTGGGATTGGGTTTCATAAGAGAATCAATGACTTGTTATAATCGTGTTTATTGTTGAGCATGTATAATCAATATTGTATATGTTTGGTATTTTGCATGTTTACAATGTTGTATTGACTTGCTTATGTTACACTTAGTGGGATAACCGTGTGATCGTACCAGTACACTATGGTTATGTACTGATACTGCACTTGCTCTTATTTTTGTTGAGTACAGGGCATCTTCCGGCAGCTACTGACAGACCTTGCTTAGAAGATCAGTGATCGTTTCAATTCAAGGGTGAGCCAATTCTTCCGGGCTGCCATGAGTTCTCTTTCGTCTATGTCCATCATTTCGGACTTAGACTTTTCTAGTTAGTATTACTTCGTTAGTTTAGGGTAAGACTGGCAGGGGGACCGGGTCGGCCCGCCCCGGCCCGCGACCGGTTCGAGAACCGGCTCGCAGGACCCGGTCCCGTCAATTTTCGCAGGTTGGGAGGGGTTCGGGATAGGGGGCCGGTTCACCCTTTGGGCCCGGTTGACCCGGATGAACTAGTCGGTTTGCGGGATCCCCTAACTTTTTTTTTTTTTTTTTGAATTATATCCGTTGGGCCACGGCTAGTGGTCCCCCCAACGGATTTATTCACTGTTTTTTCCCTTCCCCAATACCCCCTACCATCCCTACTTTTAATACTTTAATTTAAACCCTCAAGTTATAATAAATACACTTTAACCCACTTTTAATATTATAAATACCCCTCTATCCCTTATTATTTCTTACAAAATCATATATTCTCTCATCTATTTTTTATATCCTCTCAAGTCTCAATCTTAAGTCTCAATTTTTTATTCCATTTAAGTCTCATATTATATCATAATACATATATTTCAATTCTAAATTTTCATATTATATATCATAATATATATAATTCTCATATTTGCTATCAAATATTGGAGTTCCAAATTACAAGTTACAACAAACTACAAGCTTCAAGAATCGGTTATAACGTCTGCTATTAACGCAGACGTTTGGTACATTCGTTTTATAATATTTATATTTTATTTTTCGTCATTAATTTTTGTGTTATTATTATTTTTATATTATACTTTACATATAATTAAATATGAGTTCTAACAAAAAAGATACCGGTAAAGGAAAAGAGAAGGAACCAAGTGGCATTAGTAGATTATTTAATTTTACTAAAAAAAGTAGTAAGGAAAAAAATAAGAGTAAATGTGGTGGTACTTCTAGAGTTAGATTTAATACAAATGATTCTACTTATGTTGATGATACTTCTTATGATATTGATTCAAATGCTCAACTCGATCATGAACTTTTACAACAAATTTATGGTGATTGAAGAAGTAGAAGTTGGTTCGGGAGAAGATGAATTAGAAGATACACCTACTAGTCCGGTGACAGAAGTTTCAAATGAAACTACAACTTCAACTGAGCAAAATCCTGGACGCCCACCCCTTATACCTCCTACAAGGGAGAAGGTGAAGTATCAATGCCCTAAAACTTCTGTTGTGTGGCAATCTATGACTTTAGATAAGGAAAATTCTATTGTTATTTGTAATAAGTGTAAGCAACCTTTTAAACATACAAAGGTAGAGGTCAAGGTGGGACGGGGGGTTAAATAAACATTTGTTATCTTGTGTGCCGATTCAATATAAAGAAGCTAAATCATTAGCCAATAGAAAAAAAGGAATTCAAGTTAATGATATTAATATTAATCATTTGGTAGGGGCTTCTAACATGGTCAAGGAACATTAGATCCGTCTAGCCCCAGTGGTCCACTAACACAACGTAAATATAATAAGGAAAGAGATCGCGAAAATTTAGCTAAAATGGTTTCTGTTTGTGGTTTACCTTATAGTTTTCCTTCACATCCCGGTTTTATTGAATATATTCAACAAACTTATAATCCTAATTATAGAGGTTTTTCAAGAAATACTGTTAAATCTGATGTTTTTGTATATCAAGGCAAACATTGTCAATATCTTCGTTGTATGTTTAGTATATTAGATTGTAGAGTTTCTATAACTTCGGACATGGGTCGTAGTGTTAATGGACGTGATTATTTAACTGTTACAGCACATTGGATTGATCATAACTGGAATTTGCAAAAAAGAATCTTAAGTTATAAAGAATGTGTAGAGAAAAAAACTGGTGCATATTTAGCTTCAAATATTTTGAGTGTTATAGATTATTATATGCTTATAGATAAAGTAATGTCTGTCGCATTAGATAATGCATCTAATAATACAAACGCTGCTAGTATGTTAAAAGTTAGATTATGTCCAATTGATGTTAATTCTTTTCATGTTAGATGTGTTGCACATGTATTAAATTTAGTTGTACAAGATGGTATTTCATTATTTAAATGTGGTTGTATGAAAATTGAATATGCTGTTGCCTGGATTTTTTATGCTAATAGAGCTGCTAGAATTAGGGAATTTAATGAGCGTTGTGTACTATGTGATTTGCCACCAAGAAAAATTTCAAGACATATTAAAACAAGATGGAATTCTTTTATACCAAATGCTTTCAGTTGCTTACGACTATAGAGGACCCATACAAATGGTGTTTAATGCACATAATGCTGACCCATTAGACAGAATTTGTAAAGAAGATTGAAAAGAAACTAATGAACTATTAGAATTTTTAAGACTTTTTTATGATGCTACAACCATGTTTTCTGGAATTTATTATCCTAACTATTTCATCAGTATTAATAAATATTTGTGCTATTTCAATTCAATTTTCTAAATACAAAAAAATTGAAAAATTTAGAGTTGCAATTGAAGGTATGATTGAAAAATTTTAAAAATATTTTTTTCCTATTCCTCAAATTTTTTTAACTGCTACTTTACTTCATCCTGACTATAAATTACAAGGTGTGCAGGGACTTGTTGACACTTTTTAAGATACCTTAGAAATTTTATCGGAAATAAATCCAACTTGTGAAATGTGTAAGTCTAGCATAAAAGTAGAAGCAAAAATTTTGTATGAAAAATATAGAACTACAGGAAATACTCAAGAAGTTGGTCAAACTTCTAATCCTCAGAGTAAAGCTCGAATTTCAAGTTATATGCGAGATTTTCTTGGTCTTAATTCTACTAACCGTGATGATTTTGAAGAATATCTTAATCAATCTTTAGAAACAGTGTAAGACGGAGATGGCAATGAAGAATTATTAGCATAGTGGAGGAGGCGGAGCGTTGCATTTCCAATTTTGAGCAAAATGGTTCGTGATGTTCTAGCTATTAAAGCTTCATCAGTTGCATCAGAGGCTGCTTTTAGTGCGACAAGATTTCAACTTGGCGATCATAGACATTCATTGGCGGAAGACAGTTTGGAAATATCAATTTTATTTAGAGACTGGGTCAACGCCGAGAGGAGGAATTATAATTTGCCAAAGTTAAGTTGGTCGAGCATCGAGTCCAAGGTCGGGAGTCGAAGCCCGAATTAGGGTCAGGGTCAGGAATTGGCTCCCAAATCGAGGTCCAAAGTCAGGGTTGAGGTTGAGAGTTGGTCTCGACTTAGGGGTGAGATCGAGGTCGAGGTTAGGAATCGAGTTTCGAATAGGGGTCGGTGTCGGGAGTTAGGTCCATGGGGTGGGTTAGGAGTTAGCTAGGGTCTCAAGTTACTTGTTGGGGTCGGGTCGGATCTTCTAGTCGGGGTTGGTCGTCTGGTTTCGATTTGGGAGTAAGTCTTAGAATAGGGTTAGGGTTGTGACCCGACTCCCTTCCCCGACTCAGGATTTGACTTCTGATCCTGACTGACTAGGGACCCATGGTCAGATCTCGACCAACTCACTTGCTTCCCCATCCCGAATTTCAACCTTGAGACCGGAGTTCCGACTTCAGAGACACCACTACCTAACTCCCAACCTGAGACTCAAACTTATCCCAGGTCTTGGCTAGAAGTCAGGTCTCCGATCTCAATTTGTGATTAGGTTCGAGTTTCGATCACTAATAAGTGTCAGATCTCAAGTAGTGGTTGGGATCGATTATCGAGTTAGGGTTAGAACAGATTGAGGCTCAAGTTTTGAGGTGGTTCGTGTCTTAGGTCGATGTTTGAATATTTTGTTAAGAATTAATAACAAAGTGATTACTAGAATACTAAAAGGAATTTATAGCTTCCGTCTGAATATATTTTTTCTTGCTTTCGAATCCATGAGACTATTAAAAGTAGATTTTTTTGGAATTCCTTCAAGCAATTTTTGAAGTTCATCGTAAATCATTTTAATCTTTTCTAATGTCTCTCTCTATATATATATGGCCGTTTGACATCCGATAAAAAAAAATGCAGTAGTTCAAAATGAACCTCCAAATTATTATGTTCATTTCTAACTTTACAATTAAGTTTTTGGGTTTTGGCGTGTAAATAGGAAATGGAAATTTTATTTTATTTTCCGCTTTTTTTTCTTGTAAAAGCACCACCATTTTTTTAAATAAAAAAATGACATTGGTTTATCTATTCGCGGGCTATAAATTTAGAGGTCTTGTCTAAATTTTACACCAAAATATTTAAGTTTGAATCTTTTTTTCCCTTCTTTTGCATCGTTATAGAAAGAAAAAAAAATGTCAAGTGTGACTTGTACCACTCTTTGAGTTCGCTGAAATTTTGTAATTTAAAGTACCACAATTATTTGGAATCTTAGGTAGTTCCTTGTTTTAAAAAAAGTATCACTATATTATAGAATTATTTTTTCATCATATTTTGAGAGGAATTAATCTTAATCTTATGTAATAATGAGGAGATTATAAACACGTAATATTTGTGAACCGTGAAAAATAACTTAACTTTACTATTTTAATTACATATATTGATTTAAGGCTACTAGAAGATAACATTAAGTAGAAAGTCATATTATAATATAAGAAAAAAAATGAGAGTATGAGATAGGAATACATTTACTCATAGGTACCATTTTGCATTTAAATAAGATTGTCTGTTTTTGTTATGTTAGTGTTTGTTCCTCCTATTTATTTCTCGCTTTCTTATGTTTAGTATTGAGATAAAAAATGTAACATTTTATATATTTAAATATATAACTATGACCCTGATCCCAATCCTAACTCGAGATTCGATTCTAACTCTGACCCGTGACCAACTATTTATCCTGACCTTAATTATTTTTCTCCAATTTAAGAAAAATGGCTTCTCTACGTATAGTATGTAAGAAATTAGAAACACACCCTTCTCTTCATACACAAATATGAAAAAATTGAAAAACAACTTCTTCATACCAAACTCACCCAAATGTTTTCTCTTCTCAACAAATCTATCTATTGGTTACTTCTATATTTATCTAGGTTTATAGTGTTAGGGTTTTACCCTGATTTTCGTACCATATTTGAGTTTTAATTTCTCCTTAAAAGAAAGTCAAAGAATTACCATAAATGCTTGAACTTTTTCTGAAAGGAAAATATAATTTTCTTCCATATTTGATTTATTCTTTCATTAGAGGAAAAGTTTGGAGATCTATAAATTGAAGATCCATATTCTCATAGGATCCACAATGTAGTCATTTAGAGAGTTGTTTATGGGGAGATTTATTCTCTCAACAATTTATAATATTTTTCTTTTATATTAGTTTTCATATAATAATATTATGTTTTTAGTATAATTTTTGTCATCTAATTTATCATTGTCTTGATTTGCAATTGTAAGCTTCCGCATGACGCCCTAATCACTTTCGAACCCAACATATAACACTTCAATGTGCCAAAACTCTTAGTCTAATACAAGATCTCTTAGGAGTATACTGGAAAAGGTCTTTTTGTTTCTGGAGGTTAGGTTGCCATGTCCCACTCTGGCTCTGTAATTTTTGCTAATCTTATTAACATGGTTAAAAAAAAATTAAAAAACTAGCTCATGCACAAGGTGATTTTTATGTATAGTCCTATAAATATCTTGTTAGTGAAAAATTACAATATAATAAAATTGCAAGATTACAATTGAAAATAAAATGAAGCAAATAAATCTCTTCAGGCTGAGGCGCGGATATCTCGCTCTCTTTAAGGAGATTCAAGTCCACTGCAACAAATGTTTTTCACTGGTCCAGCAGTAGTCCTTCTTGACTTGTCCCCTCCAGGATACAACAACCTTACACAAAGTATAACTCAACAACTCTGGACAAGAGTTGAGTCCAAAGTTCCACAAAAAGAACAACTCCCTTCAACTAATAAGAACTCTATTTTTTACTAACTCTTTCACTCTATATTTTTCTTTTGTATTGTGTGTTCCAAACCAAATGAAGACCACCACCGTCTTCCTAGCAATGAATAGGAAGATAATGGGATAGTAAATAGTGAAGATAAATGGCCTTAGGAGTTACATAAGTTATAAGGTATAATGAAGGAATAAATAATAAGATAATGGAGAAATAATGGTCAAATGCACCAACGGCTAAGACTGTTGCAAGAAAGGAATTGAATATAACACTAACTCCAACAAATGGAGTAATGCGGCAGTTAACTCCAAAATGGAGTAACTCACCAATTAAAAGACCACTAACGGGCAGTCCCTATTCCTTTCTGCAACATATTCACAAAGACATAATAAGCCTAGGACATTATGTAACAATTTAATTAATATTAAAATGTTCAAAAGATCAATAATTCCTCACTCATTTTAATATTAGATAAGAGAGTCCATCAGCTTAAGGAAGACTACTATACATAATGAAGGTGTTCTCTGCATTGAACCTCCACTTAGTGAAACAGTAACTTTTACTCTAGAGTCGTAGTGGTCTCAGACTTGAACTATGACTTCTTAAGGAAAATAAAATATCACTGCTGACACATAATAATCAAGGTGTTGACATGAGCTTTAAAGCCAGCACGTTACGGCCTTCTGCTATCCCGGTTTCATGAGTGCATTTGAGAATAAGCCCAATTCTCATAGGAAGCGACCTACTTCCACACTCACATAGGTGAAATCTGTTGAGAGTGCTCTTGTAAGCGTAACACTCCACCCATACGGGATACATATATTCATTAAGAGTTTTATCAACTCAACCTTCACAAACTATAGGAAACAATGCACTCACTTCATAGGGAGGGAATACAAAAATAGTGCATTTTTCACAACAAGTCATCATATGATTAGTTTTTCCCCTTGAACCTGGTTATAGGATCTCTAGCCCCCAGGTTGGGTTTCCTCGTATATGACTCTAGAATTTATAGGCTTCAATCCCATCCCCCTCGATGTGCTCCAGACCTTTTCTCTCGTTAAGGCCTTAGTAAGAGGATCTGCAAGATTATCACACGATTTGCATAATCAACATTAACGGTACCATTTGTCAAATATTATCTTACATTACTGTGTTTCCTCCTTATAGGTCTGGATTTACCATTGTAATAACGGATTTGAACTCTAACAATCGCAGCAGTGCTATCACAATGAATTAAAATATGACGAACTGATTTTTCAAAATAAGGAATTTGAAACAATAAATCTCTTAACCAATTCGCTTCCTCACTAGTTGAAGCCAAAACAATTAGTTCAACTTCCATGGTAGAGTTAGCAATTATAGTTTGCTTTTTTGATCTCCAACAAATAGCACCACCAAAGTAAAGACATAACCAGGGTAGAACAAGAATCACCTGATAAAGTGTTCCAATCTGGATCACAAAAGTCTTCAAGTACAGCAGGATATTTTTTATAGAACAAACCACAATTTTTCGTTCCAATTAAACTCTTGTTACAACATGTCAATGTTCATTACCTGGCTTGATTGTAAACCTGCCAAGTACTTTTACTGCATATGCAATATCAGGCCTAGTGCAATCAGTCACATATCTCAAACTTCCGATTATTCTAGCATATTCCTTTTGATTTATTACATCATTTTCACTTTCAACAGGAAATAAGTGAACACTTGTATCAAAGGAGCAGCAACATGCTTGCAATCAAGAAAGTTATATTTTTTCAAAATTTTCTCAACATAATGTGACTGGTCAAGGAAAATTCCATCACATGTTCTTGTTATTTTTATTCTAGAATAAAATTTGTCTCACCAAGATCTTTCATATCAAAATGGCTTCTAAGAATATTCTTAGCTTCATCAATAACATTCATGTTAGAGCCAAAGATCAACAAACCATCAACATATAGGCAAATAATCACATGTGAATTATTCCAAGACTTATGATATATGCACTTATCACACTCATTTGTTTTAAAAACCATTTCCAATCATGCAGGAATCAAACTTTACATGCCAATGCTTTGGTGCGTGTTTCAAGCCATATAGGGATTTAGTAAGTTTACATACTTTGCTTTCTTGGCCTGCTTCAACAAAAGACTCGGGTTGTTCCATATAAATTTCCTCATTTAGGTCTCCATATAAAAAAATCAGTTTTTACATCCATTTGATGAATTTGCAAATCAAAAATTGTAGCCATAGCAATTAAAATTCTTATGGATGTAATTCTTGTTACCGGTGAAAAAGTATCAAAAAATTCTAGGCCTTCTAGTTGTTTAAAACCTTTTGCAACTAGTCTAGCCTTATATTTATCAATAGATTCATCATGTTTCAATTTTTTTCTTAAGACCCATTTGCAACCAATAGTTTTACAACCCGGTGGTAAATCAACTAACTTCCAAGTTTTATTAGAAATCAGTGATTCCATTTCATCATTTACAGCCTCTTTCCAAAAAATAGAATCATGTGAAGATAATACTTCTTTCGATGTGAGAGGGTTATCTCCAACATTAAACACATAAATATCAGAACCAGTTTTTTTTCTACTCTAGCTCTTTTACTTCTTCTTAACTCAAAATCATCAACTTCTTTATTTTTCAAAGTAGAAGTAGAAGAACTAGGTAGTGACAAAACCAAAATATTTTTGTACTCTAGCTCTTTTACTTCTTCTTAACTCAAAATCATCAACTTCTTTATTTTTCAAAGTAGAAGTAGAAGAACTAGGTAGTGACAAAATATTTTGTTCAATCCTTTGACCCCCACTATTTTTAGAATCAAAAGGAAATTTATTCTCATGAAAAATAGCATCACCCGATTCTATCACAATTTTATCTTCAAGATTAAAAAATCTATGGGCTGTACTATTTGAAGCATAACCAAGAAAAGCACAAGTAGTAACTTTCTTACCCAATTTTGTAATCTTGGGATCCATTAGCCTCACAAAGGCTAGACAACCCCAAACTCTTAGAGATCCCAAACTTGGCTTGTAACCTGTCCACAATTCAAAAGGTGTCAATTTAGAATTTTTATGAGGCACACGATTCAACACATAACAAGCAGTCAAAATAGCTTCACCCCAAAAATATAAAGGTGCATGTGACTCAATAAGCATGACATTAGTCAATTCAACCAAAGTTCATTTTTCCTTCCGCTACACCATTAGATGAAGGAGAATAAGGAGGAGTAGTTTCATGAATTATTTCCAATGATCTAACAAAAGAATTAAACTCATTTGACTCATATTCACGGCCTCTATCACTTCTAATTCTTTTATTTTCTTCCAAACTGATTTTCAACCTCATGGAGATAAGTTTTGAAATTTTCAAAAGTATCACTTTTATTTTTCATCAAGTAAACATATGTAAACTTAGAAAAATCATCAATGAAAGTGATAAAATATATGTTACATCCCATCACAAGCATACCCCTTTCCCACAAAAATATCCTTCTTCACAATTACATATTGATCAGATTCAATAATCTGTTTAAAGCTTGCTTTATTAAGAAGAAAACTAGACATCAATTTTTTTCTCATGGAAGGAGTATAGAGTACATCTTTCAAAGTTAATACTCTTCCAGAAGTAAAACACAATTCGACATCTCCCGTTCCAAGCACTTGAGTTTTGTGAGAATGACCAAGCATGATGGTTTTGGGCTCCTCAAAATGAGTATATTTTTTAAACCAGTCTTTGCATTAAAAGACATGACGGTTTGCACTAGAAGCTTTCCACCATCCATCAACACTCTCAACTATGTTTATGTCGGTAATCACCGCCACAAAAGGTTCTTCGATAACGTTTGTCTGAGGGTTAGGATCACGTTTCTGGAATCTGCAAAATCGAGCAATATGCCCACTTTTGCCATAAACAAAGTACGGTCCCTTATCTTGAACTTGTTGATTTTGTGCTTGGTTATTTTCACCATTATTTTTCTTGGGAGGTCTACTATTATTTTTCTTAAATTTTTTCTTCTTAGGCTTCAAAGAAGTATTTTTGTGAGTTTCAAGAGTAGCATTATTTGAAGTAATTAAATTTACATTCGTTGTGATGTTGCTCTCTTCTTTTTGTAAAAGTGTATCTTGACCCCTTGCCTCTTCACCATCATACTTTTCCACTTTCTCATGATGAGAAATAAGTTCATCATCATCCAGAGAGGCGTTATCAACTTTATTAGGATTCTTCTCAGTTAACACATAAGAAACATTGAGAAGATTTAAGTAGAAAAGTAATTTACCTTTCCATCTTTTGAAATGGTTACCATTGAACTGAAATGGCTTGTTCAAATCTCCCATCTTGACATCCGTTGTTTTTTCAATTGTAGCCATTACTGACTCTCCTTAAATTTTTTAGCGAAAAATTACAATATAATAAAATTGCAAGATTACAATTGAAAATAAAATGAAGAAAACAAATCTCTTCAGGCTGAGGCGCGGATATCTCGCTCTCTTTAAGGAGATTCAAGTCCACTGCAACAAATGTTTTTCACTGGTCCAGCAGTAGTCCTTCTTGACTTGTCCCCTCCAGGATACAACAGCCTTACACAAAGGTATAACTCAACAAACTCTGCACAAGAGTTGAGTCCAAAGCTCCACAAAAGAACAACTCCCTTCAACTAATAAGAACTCTTTTTTTTACTAACTCTTTCACTCTATATTTTTCTTGTGTATTGTGTGTTCCAAATCAAATGAAGACCACCACTATTTATAGTTGGGGATGTCTTCCTACGAATGGATAAGAAAATAATGGGGTAGTAAATAGTGAAGATAAATGGCTTTAGGAGTTACATAAGTTATAAGATAAATGGAGAAATAATGGTCAAATGCACCAACGGCTAAGACTGTTGCAAGAAAGGAATTGAATATAACACTAACTCCAACAAATGGAGTAATGCGGCAGTTAACTCCAAAATGGAGTAACTCACCAATTAAAAGACCACTAACGGGCAGTCCCTATTCCTTTCTGCAACATATTCACAAAGACATAATAAGCCTAGGACATTATGTAACAATTTAATTAATATTAAAATGTTCAAAAGACCAACATATCTATTATACTATAATATTAGAATTCTACACCAATCATTAACTATATTAACGTAGAATTCTACATTCTAATCCTAAACTATTTCATTTTGAAACTCCAACTTGGAACAGGATATCAACCCCAATTAATGAACAGGGCCAATTGGTTCGAAGCTCAATTTTCATAGAGGAGTCATAGTAATTTCCAGCTTAATAATCACTACTAAAAAAACTGAATTTAATAATGAACTAATTTTATAGTTAAATTCATCGCTAATCTTACTTAACGATATATTTTAGTTAACTATAAGTAAAATAGCGACGACCAACAATAAAGTTCGTAGCTGAGATGAGGGATATTCTAAGAAGTCACATAATCTGAATGAGGACAAGAAAAGCTATACCAACAAATCTTTTCAAAAGTTTTAAAAGAAGAAAAAGATCCATGATGAATAGTAAAAATCAGACGAAGAATATTGAGCACAGTGCCCAAATCAGATATTTTACTTAATAGATTCAAATAAAGTTGAACTATATGTTTATAAATTATAATAACGTTGTTTGATCATTCGATTATTCTTTTGGATGGTATAGCAAAATTTTATTATATATATATTTATTTATTTATTTATTTTTTAGATTTCAAGAGAGTTTTTTGGTAGTACTAATTATATTTACTCTCAGTATCTTTTTTCATATTCAATGAGTTAGGCTTAAAAAGAAAAAAGAGAGCAAACACTGGACTTATTTTTCTTTGCGCCTAGACAACTCACATTTCGTAAAAACTAAAAGACTAAGACACTCCCTTCTTTTTCTTTTGAAAAGATTTTGTTAATGAAAAATATTCAACAAATCATCATTTGGTTTATGTTGCTCCTCCATCATAGGAGCAATATTAGGAGTTGTTTGGTTAGCGGGATAAGAGATAGTGATAATTTTGAGATAGAATATATTATTATTTTATCATATATTTGATTATCGATTTTAATAAGCCTAATATAATAAAATTAGTAACTATATCATATAAAATAAAGGGAAAAGACTCAAATATGTTATTGAACTTTTAGAAAATGCTCATTTATGCTATTTGTTAAAAAAAAAATGGCTCATATGTCATTTTCTTTTGAAAAAGACTCATTCATGTCATTATTTGTTAGCGGGAAATATTTTTGATTTTGCAAAATCATTTTTTACACGTGGTCATTTATGATTCGTCCTTGTCAGTAATTAAATCTTTTTTAAAACATAAAAGGGTCAAAATAGTCCATAAATTATGCGAAATAGACCACTTATACCATTCGTTACATTTTGGGATAAAAAATGCCCCCACCGTTATCCTAAGAGACCAAAAATATAATCCAGAGTTAACAACTCAATTTTTTAGTGACATGGCAAGCCACGTGGGACTAATCCCTCCACCTAAGCATTGTTAACTAGGATTCACATAAAAAAAACTAGACCTTTTAGTGGCGACTAAAGTCGCCACAAAAATCTAGAATGTCGCCACTAAGGTTTTGACTGATTTTTTTGTGTTTTTTTCTTCATTTAAAAAAATAAAATCACAAATGATATCGATAAAGGAGGAGTTTGAAGACATTATATGTTTTATTTCTATTCATATGTAAATGCATAAAATGTACAATGATGCATTATGTAATAAGAAATTTGAATCGAGAAGTAATTTTGATGATTTTCGTAATAATATTGGATGTTTTTAATATTTATAGTGCATGCTATTTATTTTAGAAAATTATGTTGAAACCGGAAATTAATTATCATATTCTTTTGTTGAATAGGTTTTACTAGCGAATGGTTGTTGCATGCTTACAGCCTTAGTCGCCACTAAAAATCACTCAATACCTTTAGTGGCAATATTTTTGGGATTTTGTGGTGAATTGTCGCCGCTAAAGGTCTAGTTCGTTTGTAGTGAATTCTAGTTGGCCACACTTAGGTGGAGGGATTAGTCTCGTTTGGCTTGCCATGTCACTGAAAATTTTGGTAGTTAACTCTTGAGAGTATTTGTGGTCTCTTGGGATAACGGCGGGGTATTTTTGATCCCAAAATATAATAGAGGGTATAAGTGGTCTATTTCACATAGTTCAGAGATATTTTTGACCCTTTACGATTTTTAAAATGAAAAAAGCTCAAAAATGCAATCGAACTTTTTAAAAAGGCTCATCTATGTCATCGATTAAAAGTTTTGTTCATCTATATCACTTCAGTTAACAAACTAATGGCATGAATGAGCCTATTCTCATACAGAAATGACATAAATGAGTCAAACTTTTAACAAATGACATAAATCAGTTTTATTTCTCAAATCTCTAAGTTCGATGATAGATTTGAATTTTTTTCCTAAAATAAAATAATCTTTATCTATCCCATCGTGATAATCAAAGGACTTCGTACCCTTTATTCTCCGCGTCACAAGTTATGTGCAAACAGTTGGGAATTTAATCTAGTAGGAGTTACTATGAATACATCTTTGTCTAATTTAGGAATCTGAGAAGGTAGTACTGATTAGTTATGCCTTCACTGTTGTATTTAATTTAAACCTTAAAGATGAGGTAAGTTACTGTAGATTTGATTAGAAGATATTGTTCTTTTGGGATGGCTACAACTACTACTTATGTAGGCCTATATGTAGGCCAAATCAACACTTGAAGAGTGCTTATACGTCTTTTCTCGTTTCCTTCCATTTTTCATATAGTATCAGATCATACTTCCTCTGTTTCATTTGATATCTATTGATTTGACATAAAATTTAAAATTGTTATGTTTGGAATCGTTTCATTAAGGATAATAGTATTTTAAAATTAAATAGTTTTCAATTATAAAATGTCGACATTAAATTAATTGGCCCTACTAATAGAGGACTTGATCCAAATTTTCAAACATATGTTGAGCAGTCTAGTCATAGTAAATTGAATTGTGGAATTAGGTGTAAAGAGTTGTTATCCACTCAAAATGTTATCAAAGAAAGACAAGAAGGGACAAATTGCGACCTAATATAGTGAGAAGTATGGTTTAGGCTAAAAATATTAATGGATCTTCCTCCTTACATGACTGATTCCTAACAAAACTAGGGCATCCCTCCACCCCCAACCCTAAATCTCTCTAGGACCTTCACCTCGGGACAGAGTTAGTAATCCACATGCGAGTTTAACCGATCAAACTTAATAAATTTATTTTGAATAATATATTTGTGTTTATAAATTTGTTAAATATATAAAAATATTAAATTTAAAATTCCATTATAAAATTAAAATCTTAATTTCGCGAATGAGTCACCTCCCTTTAGATATATAATGGAATCCATCATCAACCACTCATAAACCTATAATAATCATCCACCTGTCTTGTTAATTTTCATATTCACAACTGTATAGAATTTGGCATTTCCTTTATAAACTTCAGTGGAAATAATACTAATTTAGGAAACCAACCAACCCCAAATCCCCTTTTTATGGGTATCAAACGGGGTGGGCGCGGGTTGGACTGTTGCGGGGCAAATTTGTGAGGAAATGACATATATATACAACTGATAGTTATAATTAGCAATAAATAGGTCAATATTAATTAGCATTTAATAGACAAATAAAAAATAAGCACAAAATGGCTCAAATTAATAAATGACATTTTAATAGTTTTTTTTTGTTTTCCTCGTATAACCAATATCACTAAACAACAAAAATAATGAAAACATATAAAATTATATACAATACGTAACCGCCTAAAAACGTAAATTATGTATTTTCATATATTTTT
>NW_006239165.1:697731-723934 GCF_000226075.1 Solanum tuberosum
TAATTGAACGACAATACAAGAGGGGGATCAAACATAGGCTAACAATTAGAGAAATTGACGGGTAGACATCAACAAACCATCAAGAATTTTAAAAAGCGAAAGAGAAAAAAATACACTATGGACGAATATTTTTATAGAATTCAATATGTAAAACTAATAAACAAGAAATTAAATCATCTTTTATTCAAGTAATGAAGAAGAAAAATTGAATAAATATTACATAATCAATAAAAAAAAAAGCATCATTCAAAAGAATCGTGTGTGTATGGGAAAGAAGAGAAAAAAAAAAGGCAGAAAAAAACCACTTCCCAATAAAAAAGGACATCATGCTGCTACCTCCTAAAATTATTTAATTTAATTAAAAAAAAACTTCCAAATACGTGGGCTACTAATTGCAAAATTTAATTTTTAAAAACCTTTTTTTGTACAAGAAAATAAAAGATGGCTATATGTTGCCAATTAGTAAAATGGGATGTCATGCTGTGCCATTTTTTCCAAATTTGTTGGGTTTTGGGCCTTTTTCCCTTTTTATGTGGATAAATAAAGGAAAAATTATGGGGTTAAGCAAATTTATACTACTTAATTACTCATCATAGCTATAGTTTGTTATAATTACCACTCACGACTAATATTATACATTAATTACGCGGGCTGACTTCGAGTTTGTATAATTAACCACGTTTGTATATGTATAATTCGCCAGAATATACATATACATATGTATAATATACAATTATCTAACCTATATACATATACAATTCACCTCTCTCCCACTATCTGCCCTCTCTCACTCGCCTCTCTCCTCCCTATCCCAGTCTCGCTCGCCTCTCTCCTCCCTCTCCCAATCTCACTTGCCATATATACAAATGCATATGTATAATATACACTTATCTAACCTATATACATATACAATTCACCTCTCTCCCACTATCTGCCCTCTCTCACTCGCCTCTCTCCTCCCTATCCCAGTCTCGCTCGCCTCTCTCCTCCCTCTCCCAATCTCGCTTGCCATATATACAAATACATATGTATAATATACAATTATCTAACCTATATACATATACAATTCACCTTTCTCCCACTCTTTGCCCCCTCTCTCGCGCCTCTCTCCTCTCTCTCTCCCAGTCTCGCTCGCCTCTCTCCTCCATATAACATGTAGCTACAAATTGTAATTATCAAACTATATATAGTTATGCAGAGTAATTGGGCTATTTTTTAGTGGCTATATGTGAAAGTTCGTCCAAGACTTTGGGTCTTCCTTTCTTTCCTTTGTGGATAAATTTAGCCCAAATTTGACAAACCCATTTTTGCCCATAAGCCCAATATTATGGTGAATATGTAAGACTTTCTTTTAGGTTTTATTTGAGAAAAATCACAAGAGATTGAGAGTAGTCATACAGAGAGAAAAGTGAGAAAGTGCAAATTTCCACACAAACCCTAGCAGCCAATTTCAAATTACGATTTCTACTTCGTTTCTTATCTGATTGAGCTGATTTTTGGACAGCTTATTTCTTTCAACTTGATCTTTGATTGGAAACTGAGTGAGGGTGATTTGGAGTCCTGTAGCTCCAGATTTTTGCTCGTGAACAGTAGTTACGGGTTTGGTGTTTTTGCTTCTTTAATTTCTCTAGTTTTTGGTGCTATCTTGTAGTTGTGTTGCTCATTGTTTGGCACTTTGTTGGTGACTATTTTGGAGAACACTTTTGTAACTCTTGTTGATTTTAGTGGAGCTTTGAACTTGTGGTTTTTACTCCTCACACGAAGAGGTTTTCCACATTTAAGTTTGGTGTCTCATGTGTTGATTTATTTTTCTTGCTTGGTTGATTTGTTTGATGCACAAACAGTTTTATTCTTGCATTATTTTGTCTTTTCTTAGTTCAAATAGAAGGAAAAATTTGACTTGGGTTTTCTTCCGTTATTGCCCTGTCGTGCACATTTATTTTGTGCTTGCCTTTCCCAACAAAGTGGTATCATAGCATTTGGTTGTTGTTGATTATCTATTTGAATGATGGAGTCAAATATGAGCAAGATGGTTTGCTATGGTAGTAATTATCATACTTGAAAAGACAAGATGAAAGATCATCTATTTGTCAAGAAAATGCATTTACCTATGTTTGCTTCTAACAAACCCGAATCTATGAATGATGAGGATTGAGAATTTGAGAACTTACAGGTTTGTGGCTATATCAGACAATGGGTTGAAGATAATGTGAGAAATCACATTGTTAATAAGACACATGCTAGAAGTTTATGGGATAAGCTTGAGACACTTTATGCTACGAAGATTGGCAACAATAAATTGTTTCTGTTGAAACAATTTATGAACATCAAGTATAAATAGGGCACTCTTATTTCTGATCATATTAATGATTTTTAGGGTGTTCTTGACCAGCTGTCCGGAATGGGTGTAAAATTCGATGAAAAAATTTAAGGGCTATGGCTTCTTAATACCCTGCCAGACTCTGTTGAAACTCTTTGAGTTTTTTTGACTAATTCTACTCCCAGTGGTGTTGTGACCATGGAATATGCTAAGAGTGGTGTCTTGAATGAAGAGATGAGAAGAAGATATCAAGGCTCATCTTCTTCTACTTCATACTCCAATGTTTTGGTTACTGAAGACAGGGGGAAAAGCAAGTTTAGAGGTCAGAATGACAGAGATAACGGTAAAGGAAAGTCAAAGTCTAGATTCAAGAATGCTACATGTGACTATTGCCACAAGAATATGCATATCAAGAAATATTATTTCAAGTACAAGAGAGATATGAAACAACAAAAGAAATAAGACGATAATGAAAATAGTGTTGATGTTGTTGCTAACGATGACCTTCTTGTTTCTTGTGATGATAATGCCGTTAATCTTATTTGCGATGAGTCTAGTTGGTTTGTGGATTCTGGTGCTACTTCTCATGTCACACCCAGGAAGGAATTATTTTCTTCTTATACTCTAGGTAATTTTGAGATGTTAAAAATAGGCAATAATCATGAGGTTGCGGTTCTTGGTATTGGGACTGTTTGTTTGGAAAGTAATAATGGTTCCAAACTAGTTCTCAATAATGCCAAGTGTGCTCCAGATGTCCTCTTGAATTTGATTTCTATTGGATACCTTGATGATGAGGGTTATATATGTTAATACCCTTGGTGCTGGCCAGTGAAAGTTTACTAGAGGTTCAATGGTTGTAGCCTATGGTGACAAGTTGTCTAACTTGTACGTTTCTTAGGGCTCCACCTTCAGAGGCTCAGTAAATGTGGTGGAGAATGAGACTTCATCATTATTATGGCATAGAAGACTGAGTTATATGAGCAAGAAGGGGATGGACAATTTGGCTAAGAAGAATTTGCTTTCCGGAGTGAAATAAGCAAAGTTGAACAAGTGTGTTCATTGCTTAGCCGGTAAATAGAAAAGAGTTTCTTTTCAGAGTCATCCGCCTTCAAGAAAGCCAGATTTGCTGGAGTTGGTACATTATGATTTGTGTGGTCCTTTTAAGGTAAACTCTCATGGTGATGCACTTTACTTTGTGAATTTTATTAATGATCATTCGCGCAAACTTTGGGTATTCTCCTTGAAGTCCAAGGATCAGGTACTTGATGTGTTCAAGAATTTTCAGGCCTTGGTTGAGAGACAGACAGGGAAGAAATTGAAATGCATCCGTTCTGATAATGGTGGTGAAAGAATTTGCTTTCCGGAGTGAAATAAGCAAAGTTGAACAAGTGTGTTCATTGCTTAGCCGGTAAATAGAAAAGAGTTTCTTTTCAGAGTCATCCGCCTTCAAGAAAGCCAGATTTGCTGGAGTTGGTACATTATGATTTGTGTGGTCCTTTTAAGGTAAACTCTCATGGTGATGCACTTTACTTTGTGAATTTTATTAATGATCATTCGCGCAAACTTTGGGTATTCTCCTTGAAGTCCAAGGATCAGGTACTTGATGTGTTCAAGAATTTTCAGGCCTTGGTTGAGAGACAGACAGGGAAGAAATTGAAATGCATCCGTTCTGATAATGGTGGTGAGTATATTGGTTCTTTTGATAGATATTGTAGAGAGCAGGGTATTCAGCATCAGAAAACTCATCCAAAGACTCCTAAGCTAAATGGTTTAGCGGGGAGGATAAACAGAACTCTTGTTGAGAGGGTTAGATGTATGCTTTCAGATGCTAAGCTGCCAGATTCCTTTTGGGCAGAAACACTTAATACTATTGCCTATGTTATTAATTTATCTCCTATTGTTGCTTTGAATGGTAATGTCCCTGACAGAGTTTGGTCTGGTAAGAATGTTTCTAATGATCATCTTAAAGTTTTTAGGTGTAAAGCCTTTGTGCATGTTCCTAAGGATGAAAGGTCAAAGTTGGATGTTAAAACTAGGTAATGTATCTTTGTTGGTTATGGTGATCAAGATGAATTTGGCTATCGTTTCTTTGATCCAGTTGAGAAGAAACTTGTTAGAAGTCGTGATGTTATATTCTTTGAAGACCAAACAATTGAAGATCTTGACAAAGCTGAGAAAGTTGATTCTCAGAACAGTGAGAGCCTAGTTGATGTTGATCCAGTTCCTTTGACTATTCCACTAGGTGAAAATATTCAAGTTGATATTGAAGATGGTGATCCTACTCAAAATGACCAGTATGCTATTGATGCTCAAGTGCAAGACGATGTAGTTGGTCAGAAACTAACTATTATTGATTCTCCCGAGAGTTCTCTCAGAAGATCTACTAGAGAAAAAATATCTTCATCTCGTTATTCTCCCAATGAGTATGTACTCCTGACTGACGAGGGAGAACCATAGAGTCTTGATGAGGCCATGGAAAGTGAAGAAAAAGAAATGTGGTTTGATGTCATTGAGGATAAAATGAAGTCTCTACATGATAATCATACATTTGATTTGGTTATGTTACCTAAAGATCAAAAAGCTTTGAAAAACAAGTGGATTTTCCTGGTGAAACATGAGATGGTAACCCAATTTCACAGTACAAAGCTAGATTAGCTGTGAAGGGCTTTAACCAAAAAAAGGGAATTGATTTTGATGAGATATTCTCTCTAGTTGTGAAGATGTCATCCATCTGTGTGGTTCTAGGCTTGGCTACAAGTCTGGACTTGGAGGTTGAACAGATGGATGTTAAAATTGCTTTTCTCCATGGTGACTTGGATGAAGAAATTTATATGGAGCAGGCGGAAGGCTTTGAAGTCAAGGGAAAAGAGAATTATGTTTGCAAATTGAAAAGGGGCTTGTATGGTCTAAAACAAGCTCCCAGGCAATAGTACAGGAAGTTTGGTTCTTTTATGAGTCAGCAGGGCTTCAAGAAGACTTCTTCAGAACATTGTGTTTCTGCGCAAAAATTCTCTGATGACTTTATTATCGTTTTGCATTATATTGATGACATGCTTGTTGTTGGTCATAATATTTGCAGGATTAAAGAGTTTTATTCTTGCATTATTTTGTCTTCTCTTGGTTCAAATAGAAGGGAAAGTTGGACTTGGGTTTTCTTCCGCTATTGCCCTGTCGTGCACATTTATTTAGTTCTCTCGTCTAGTATAAGCTTTCTTAATTTTTATTTTCGCATAAATTTGTGAAGACTTTATTTCGCTCCGACCCGCATAAATTTTTTTAACTATTATTTTTATATTATTATTTAGCTTAAACATTCAAGTTTCATTTTATTTTGTGCTTATGTATGATTGGGATTAGATGAATGTTAAGTTGATTAGTTATTTTAAGAGAAATAGACTTTTAAGTATGGTGGAGAGATAAGTTTCACCATCTCGTTCGGAATCGGATCTACGCCATTTTGGATCTAATTCAAATTAGATTTATGTATTTTGTTTTAAAATTTCTGCTAATTATTTTTTCTTTAATAACTTTAAATTGACTATTAGAAGACAAATAGATTTCAAAAAGATGGTATCCAAGCCCAAATCATATTACAAAATGTTTGGAACGGAAAAAAATATTGAAAGTCCAATTTATAAATATGCTACATATAATGTAAAAAGTCAATAAATTGTCTTTTCGTTCACCAAAAAAAAAAAAAAGGTGACGTACAAATTTTATAATTTTAGAGAAAATACTTAAATTCAAATTTAACCAAAAGGAACAAAATAAAAACAAAAAAATCGTATATAGGTTAGTTTGGAAGTTCAAAATTTATACTAGTGAGGTCGCAAAAGAAATAAAACAATATTGAATTGGTTTATAAAAAAAATCGTTTTTGATACAACTTCATATCTAGCATATATATATATATATATATATATACAACTTCATATCTAGCATATATATATATATATATAAATATATATATCATCAATGACCCCCATTAAGAATTGAAAGGGAAAAAAAATATTTTAACATGCTCCACATCTGCAATATGTCTCCCTCCTCGCGTTCGCATAAATTTAAATCCACTCCATCCCATTGTCATTCCTATTTATTTTTTTTATAGTTGTATGTGGACATAAGTTAATGTTGTGTTGATATGATAGAATGCCCATACCATAATGGATGATAAATGAATGGTTTATGTTGAATTGAAGTGTTAAAATGAGTTGAATATTATTGTCCAACTTTTGTTGTGAAATTTCACTTTATTAAATTTATATTTATTTTCTTAAGAATATTTAACTAATATCCAATATTAACTAACTGTAAATAAAATTTGCATGTTTGCTCTTTGCTTCTTCTTATTCAACTACTTCTTCTTAAAAATCTTTTTCTTAATTATTGTATAATAGAATTTTTTTTCTTTTGAATCTGTATCAAATTGAATTATAATGCGAAGAAATTTTTAATATAAAAGATGAATTATTTACATTAAATAAGTCTTGAATATAATGGCAAATCACCATTATTGCAATAGGAAGGGATTGATTGAATGATAAGCACCCTCACTTCAGACTCAAAAATTGTGAGTTTGAATCACGAAGCGAGCAAAAATGATAGGAGCTTCTAGGAAGAAGTAAAAAAGAAAATTTGACTTAAAAAATCACCATAATTACAAGATGACTTTGTTACATTTGTTATTTTTTCTGATAAACTGATGATGAGGTTTGACATTGGTGCTGGCAAGCCATACGTTAAAGTTAAAGGCGAAAATTGACTAACAAATTGAAACAGATGGAGTATGGGTTGCTTTTGTGAATGTGACCTCATCATCATGACTAAAAAAGAGAATGAAGATTGTTGCCACATGTACTGTTTCCAATTAAGTCTACACTTGAACTTATTACTATGTGGAAGTGTTAATTTCTCTTGTACTTTGAAGCCAAATTAAGTACAAATTGGCATGTTCTTTGTGGGATTTTGCTAGCTTTCTATCTATAAAAGAGATACTACGACTTAAAGCAAAACCAATGGATGATAATTAATTTCAAAGAATTCAATTTGTGGACTAGAAACCATGAACTAAAAGTACTTTCTAATTAATCCAGCTACCATTTTGTTGGTTTATACTAAACTGTCAATGCAATTACTTCATCTTTAGTAAAGTAAAGTGATTTCAATGCCATGTCTTAATTCTTTCTTCCCAAAGGAATGTATTTGGACAACAAATATAGATTTGAAGGCCTATAAAGAATATCGATGAATCACATCAACCTAAAACATTCTTTATGTTCGAGCCTATATATTTTAAAACACGATCATATATTTTTTGTGTCATATAAACATATTAGGCATTTTATGTAAATTATACAAGATAGAAATTACTACGCTGTGTGAAAATGTTGTTAGAGAGAGCATAATTTTATTATTTAATGATATTTCTCAACACGTCTCTTACGTGCCCGGTCTGATTCTTTGGCGGTGAGAATCGATCTTAGGACCTCTATCTGCTCTGATACCATGTTGAAGTGTATGATCGTCTCATCTAAAGCTTAAGTTGTTAGAGAGAGCACACTAATATTATTTAATGATATAAATTACATAAAGAATTATATTTATATAATTTCTTAGAATCAATGTAGACTAGATTAAAGAAAATATAATAGAAGAAAAAGAAGAAGATCATACAGATTAAATGATATTTACAAGTAAGGAAATAAGTTTTCATTCTGTTATCATATAGATTCTACAAAAACGTCTAAGTAATTCTTTTGATTTGGTTTTAGAATAAGTTTGAATCCAATTTAGACATGCCTTGTTCTTTGATTATACCTCCGTCCACTTTTAATTGTCATAGTTTTCATTTTTAGAGTCAAACTATAAAAACTTTGACTAACATTTTACTATGTATCTTTTCATCATATTGATATGCAAAAAATTGAAATTTATAGTACTTTTCGTATAATTTTTGAATATCTAAATTTTTTTGTTTAAAATATCGAATTAATACAATTTAATTTAATTTTAAAAATTAATCAAATTAACTTTCAAAAAACGCAACCTAACAAATAAAAGTGGACATACAGCAAGAATTGTTTTCTCTTGATTGAGAACATATTTAGACGAGCTTATAACTTATCATATTTATAATCTGTTTTATTATTTTGATCTCTGGATCGTTTAACCTGATAATAAGTAGTAAAAATGAAAATTAAATATGTTTAATTATACATCAATTCATCACAAACCCAATTCAGAATTTTTCAAAAAAACATAAATTTTCCCCAAAATATGAAAACACAACAGAAACCCAGAAAATAAGAAGAAAAAATGAAAAAAGGAAGATGATCACCTATTATTTCTAATGGCCAATGTCATCGTCATCGTTTTGTGTTTAATCTTTTCGATTCTTCCGGCTGCTATTGCGAATCCTCGAACAGAGCTCGTTTATAAATTCTGCGGTGTGGAGCAAGCTGATAATGTTTCAGAATTCAACCAAAATTATGCAAACGCAATTGTAGCTATGGAACCCGAGATAAAATCCAACAAATTCTCAATTTACGGAGAAGGATTAGCTCCGAATCGAATTTTCGTTTTGGCTCAATGTATGGATGATCTATCTAAAGAAGATTGTCAGATTTGTTTTTCTGCCATTAAAACCCAATTGCCTGGTTGTTTTCCCCATATCAGCGGTCGAGTTTTCTTTGATGGGTGTTTCATGAGATTCGAGAATTATAGCTTTTTTTATGAATCCTCTTCTCCCCATGACGTTAAAGTAATTTCTCTTTACCCTTTTTCTTTTTCTTGCTATTTTTTTTTTTATTAAAATTTTATATTTGGGGATTTATGTTAAAAAAACAACAAGAATTGTTATATCCTATGTTGCTCGGATTCTTCAAAATTGTTGTAGCACCCGTGTCGGATCTTCCGAAATGTACTACTTTTGGAGTGTCACATGCACCGTCAACATTTTTAAAGACTCTGAGCAACATAGGCAGATTCTCTCATGTTAAATGTGATTTTCCTATTTGCACGCTATGATTTTCCGATGAAGGGGATAATTGAACCGGTTTGGCATCATGTAGCTCCGTACTTGATTAGAAATGTGTTACCATCTCATCTGATAGTTTAAGCCATTAGGACAAGGTATAGGGTATAGTTTTAGTTAGTTAATTATATATTCAACAAGATCCCTAACATGATGGCCTAATTCTTTTTTCATGAGCAAAACACGTGGAAATTCTTTTAGAGAATGGGTGACGGTGTGTGTGTCTGTTTGATACCATACATGTTAGAAGTGTGTGACCCCTCATCTAAAAATTAAGCTATTAGGGAAGGTTCACTTTATTTAAGTAATCACTGCCTTCATTTCAATTTGTTTGGCCTATTTTGACTGTGAGGATAAGAAAATAAAGAAAACTTTTGAATCTTGTCAAATATACCAATATGTTTTTTTAATTTTGTGGCCTTAAATATGTCATGAGTTGGAAACAAAGAGTTGCTGGAAAGGGAAAGAATCATTCTTTTCGAAACGTACTAAAAGGAAAGTAGGCCAAACAAATTAAAACAGAGGAAGTACATGTTTAACAAATTTGACAATGGCTAGCTTGTTTTTGGTCCTCATGGTTATCTTTTTTGGTTAAATTTGAATAAAGAGATGCAGTGATGCAGTGAACTTGAAGAATGATCAATTTAGGGATGTCGCTACCAAAGTCGTCAAGGATGTGGTAACCATGGCCCCAGTTCACGGTGGCTATGCAGAAGGACGAAGGAAAACATATGGTTTATCAGTTTATGGCATGGCTATCTGCTGGAATACTTTGGACGAAAAAGCATGTTCTGATTGCCTTTCAAATGCAAGCACAGCTGTTCTTGATTGTTTGCCATCCATTGAGGCACGCTCCCTTAGCGTTGGCTGCTATTTTCGTTACTCAGAATTTGAATCTAGCAATGGCTCGAATTTCTTTAATTCTAAAGGTCAGCTCTACATCTCATGCTTGCGCTTGAGAAATTTTATGGGACTTTAATCATCTGTGTATAATATCTTAAGACAATAGGCGTATTTTATCTTGTTTTAGCATCTTAAGTATTATTTTTCCAGGTTACTATATTATACCCGCTTTAAGTAGTTAACTCTAGTTATCTGTTCGTTTTAAGTAAGTTAACCAAATAGTGTAAAATAAGTATACCCTTTTAGTGCACAAAAGGGAAACTCACTTAAGAAGGAATTCATTTTGCAGGAGCTATTTTCATGTACCTTGTATTTATTCTTGTTGCTGTTGGTGTATGCATAATAGCTATTCTGGTTGGATATATTGTGGGCACAACTCTCCATGAAAAACGAGTGAAACACCAGACGAAACATAATGGTGATTCTTCGGATCTTGAGTCATCTGTTATGAAAAGGAGCCTGCATTTCAAATATTCTACACTAGAGAAATCCACAGACAACTTCAGTGAAGAACGCAAGATTGGCCAAGGTGGATTTGGTGAAGTCTTTAAAGTATAAAAGCATACTACTTCGTTTTCTTTTCTTTTCTTTTCGTTTTTCTCACCCCTGTTTTGCTTCTCTGCTTTGACAATGTTAGTTCTGCTAAATAAGTCTAGAATATTTCTGAAGTAGGGGACTTTGCCAGATGGTAGAGAAATTGCTATCAAACGGATGTTTTTAACTACCAAAATTCGGAATGAAGAGATATCCAATGAGATAGACATTATTGGACAAGCCCAACACCAGCATTTAGTTCGTTTTCTTGGCTGTTGTTTCACTGCCGATGACAGCTTTCTTGTATATGAGTATCTAGAAAATAAAAGCCTTGATCTAATCTTATTTGGTACGTATTTTATTCTTAAGATCTTTAATTCTTCTCCTCCTTTCCCGAAAAGTCATTTGTAACTAGAAATACTATCGTACTTAGTTGATTTTCTTGACTGTATGCATGGAAGAAAGATCCAAAGAAGAAGAAAGAATTGGATTGGAAGAAAAGGCTCAAAATAGTCGAAGGGACAGCTGAAGGTTTAGAATACCTTCACAATGATTGCCAAGTTCGAATCATTCACAGAGACATCAAACCTAGTAATATCTTACTAGACTCGAAATATCGTCCCAAAATTGCAGATTTTGGTCTTGCCAGGTTAGTGCATTTACTTTAGGTTCATTGCCTTCAAAAAGTCGAGCCTTCTTAGTCGTGTTCAAGAGTTATGTCACCAGGAAACATGGAGAACTACAAGTGTCTATTTTCATTTTTATTAAGACGAGCTTAAATGGAGCAACATGGACAATGATAATTCATATATCTGACTTCGACTTGCTTGGAATTGAGATGTAATTGTTATTTGTTATGTTATTGGTCTTTCCAGAGTTAACATCAGGGAAAAAGGAAGTGCACCTCTTGTCATTGCAGGCACATTGTATGTAATGAAGCACTTAAATTTGGATTAACCTCTTACCACTCTTCATTTTGTCCTAGCCCGTGCTAATCCCTATACCTGCAGCGGATACATGGCTCCGGAGTACCTTGCTCAAGGACAATTAACAGATAAAGTGGATGTTTATAGCTTTGGAGTTCTTATGCTGGAAATAGTAAGTGGACGGGAGTTCAACAAAATTCCAGCCGATGACACTCTAGACACCCTTGTAACCATTGTAATTTCCCCTCAACACTCAGCTTTTTCGAATTTACTTCTAGATGTAGTTACACAATCAGGTCATTTTATATTTCTATTTTTGACAGAATTTGTGTGTTTGATATTAGCTTATTAATTTAACGTGCAGGCTTGGAAACATTTCAAGGAGAAAAGGGCATATCGGATAATAGATCCGAGTATGGAGATAGAAGATGTGAATGAAGTAGTAAGGGTGGTTCAAATTGCGCTGCTATGTACTCAAGAGTCACCTATTATGCGTCCAGATATGTCAACAATCATTAAACTACTTACACAAGAAAACTTAGAAGTGCCTGTTCCTTCAAAGCCTCCTTTCATTGATGATTCATTTTATGGCTCCGAACAACATGGCTCTATTCATCAGCATCATCCCTCTGCATCATCAGTTGATTCTTGCAGATATTATGACACACACCAAGATAATGGCTCTTTTCATCGTTATCGTCATCATCCCTCTGCATCCATTGATTCTTATTATGACACGGAAAGTGTTTTAGGATGACAATGGTGCTCTCTTTATGGCCTCTGCAAAGACAGAGCTAGCCATTCTATTTCACAAGGAAAATGACGAATTCTACAGAGCTCGAATCAGATAATTTTGGAGATTATTATGAAGCTATCCGCCTGTAAAACGAGTGTATCCATTTTCCCAGCTTCGCGCTATAGTGCAGTGCTTTGATCAAGACCGGTTAAATCCCGGAATACTGCAAAGGCTGCTGGAAAGACCAGATAAGTAGATAATTAAGTTATGTATATTGACTGTGTTAAGTTTTTTTATATCTTTATAATAGAAATTTTACCTATAATACAAGTGACCTTAATGTTATTTAACCTACAATGATAGAATTTTGAGGTAGATTGATTTTATAGTTCAGTACAAATGTTATTTTAGTTATATGAATTTTGTCACATAGGAAAATTTTCTTCTATTCAAATTGCAAGAACCGACAGAGATCATAACTCCGTAAGGGGAGTCGTTTTCAGCAAGCTTGATTGATGGGGACAACTTAATTTGGTGATACTGTCAAATGACAAAACAAAATTGAGTTTATTTTGTTTGGAACTTCTATTAATAGACGTTGATTATTTTCATAGAAAATCCGTGTACGCATTGTTAAGGTGATTCAGGTGATACTGAGGAGGGCAGGACCCTTCTCTACTTGTTTTTCTTTACCGTTCAAAGCAAAAATGATTATTTATTTATTTTGATATATAAAAAAACACACTGCATTATATTTAAAACTTCAAAGTGAACTTTAAACCCACTATAGAAGTATTTGGTCAATATGAGGGTCCTAAGAGCCTGTTTGACCAAATACTTCTATAGAGGTAGACGGGGGTGTATATAAGTTTAGTTAATCAAGTAGAGAGGTATTTTTAAAACTGTTAATAGTTCAGGAATGAAACTAATAATTTGCGTCGAATTCAGAATATTTTCCATACTACTTTGAACTAATCATAGCCAAACCCTCTCTAAGAATATCTATATCCATGCTCCAAAGTAAAGATGGTTCTTCTTTACAAGTCGTTGTTTTTCCTACACATTATGTTTCTAAGTGTATGATTTTTTTTGTCCCTTTTGCACTCTCCATTAGCGTAAACCAATTCAAAAAGTGATTTCAAAGGCACTACCATTACCAAATGTGTCAAGTTAGTTTCTCTCATTTCCACATCAAGAAATTGTAGCAAAAAATATGGACATTCTTTTTTCCTGTTTTGGCCATTAAGTGACGTCCAAGAAATTATGTCCATATATTCATATCATATCAAGGTATCTTCCTTTTTATGGGTTATGGCCATATCTTAGGTCCAGTAATTCCCTAAAATGTGCATAAATTCCTTCTTAATAATAATAATAATATATAGGTGTTTGAAATACGGAGTAACCGTTTTCCCCTTTCGTAAGAGAATTTTATTTTGCACTTTTGAGATTCTTCACTCTCAGAAAATAATACAACAAACATAATAGTGTATTCACACAAAGTGAGATTTAAGCGAGCTCGTTCCTGATTGACCTTCAACTCAGACAAAAACTAGACTAAAAAAAGACGTAATTGAAATACATGAGACAATAGATAGTAACAAAATAACAAATAGTAGAAGAATAGTATGACAACCAAATAATACTACAATCGAACTACACAAAACAACAGATATATATCAATAAAATCGAAGAACCTTAAACTATAAGCATAGCATGAACGCCCTCTTACTAGCATGAACAACATACACCCATTTACTAGCATGAACTCTCTCTTACCTACTAACTTTTCTACCCTAATTCATCTCCTTCACACCTTTGTATCTAAGGTCATGACCTCACTACACCGCAACTACACCATGTCATGTCTAATCATCTCTCCACAATATTTCTTCCGTCTACCTCTACCTCTCTTGAATTCATCCCAAGTCAATCTCTCACACCTCCACACTGAAACATACGTGCTTCTTCTCATCACAGACCCAAATTATCTCAACATCACTTTCTGCATCTTATCTTCCATCGAAGGCACTCTCAGAACATAACTTTTTAAAAGAGCTTATGTACCTACACTCGTGTTTGTGTATGAGTATTCGACTATTCGTTATCTCATTTTAATGAGACGATTTACATGATTCAAAATTATGCCAAAGCACATAAATATTTTTTATTCAAGACTATATTATCCCATTTAAATTTATTTGCTCGGACAAAAAAGAAAAGAATAATAATAATCAAAATAGAGATACAAGAGTCACACAAATTTAAATCAGTGACTAGAATAAGTTTTTAGACTAAATAAAACAAGTTGATGGAGTCAAAAGAAGATTACAAGTTTAACTCCTCCATGTAACCTTAAATGCATCTTCTGTCCATTTGCGGAAGAAGTCACAACAGACTTGCTACATGGGCGCATGCAGCATAGGTGCGTTGAATTTATTTGAACTCAATACTTTGAATTGCATAAATTTATATTTAAAAATTCGCAAATGTCGAACACAATTTTAATATTCAAATACAAATACGACAATCACTTCAAAAACAAAAGTTTTTTTTTTTTTTTCAAATTTCACAATTTTCACGATAACGGGTCTCAAGTTTAAAAGGTGGTGCTTGGAAGCTCTGTTTTCTCATCAATCTACTCACGTTAACCTTCACTATAAATATAGTACTTGCTCAAGCTTTCCAAATTCAATTCACTCTATAGCCATGGAAGAAGAGAAATCACAGTCCAAAATCGATCATTCTCTTAATAATTTCTCCATAGCCGTAGATTATGATCACAAAGCCACAGAATTCCGCCCATTTTCATTATCTTCACCTCACATGAGAGCTTTCCATCTCGCATGGCTCTCTCTATTTTCCTGTTTCTTCTCTACTTTCGCAATCCCTCCACTTCTCGAAGTTATTCGTAAGGACCTCAATCTCACCCAAACCGACATCGGCACAGCCGGAATCGCCTCCTTCATCGGTTCCATTTTCTCCCGCCTTGCGATGGGACCTGCCTGTGACGTGTTCGGTCCACGTGTTGCCTCCGCCACCCTGTCACTCCTCACTGCTCCGGTAGTCCTCTCGACTTCTCTAATCTCCTCTGCGAAAAGCTTCATATTAGTTCGATTCCTTATCGGATTTAGCTTGGCTAATTTCGTAGCGAGTCAATTTTGGATGAGCTCTATGTTCTCCGGATGTACTGTTGGGCTTGCTAATGGATTCGCTGCCGGTTGGGCAAATGTTGGCTCTGGCGTGACTCAATTAGTCATGCCGCTCGTATATACTCTGTTCACTACGTGCTTTAACATTCCTTCGTTCATTTCATGGCGTATTGCGTTTATTTTCCCAGCGATATTTCAAGCGGCGACAGCGATTTTGGTACTCGTGTACGGCCAGGACTTGCCTGATGGGAACTACAAACGTAAAATTACAAATAATCAAAGTGAAAATTTCTGCAGCCTACTTTTTAATGGGCTGAAGAATTACAGGGGATGGATATTGGGATTGACGTATGGATTTTGTTTCGGAGTTGAATTGACTACCGATAATATAATAGCAGCGTATTTTTACGATCGGTTTCATGTGAATATTGAAATGGCAGGGGGTATTGCAGCAAGCTTTGGGCTAGCGAATTGTGTGTCGAGGCCTGTGGGAGGGATAATTTCTGATAAAATGGGGAAGAGATTTGGGATGAGAGGGCGGTTATGGAGTTTGTGGGCGGTGCAGACGGTGGCTGGATTGATGTGCGTGCTGCTTGGCCGAGTGAATACAGTTTGGGCGTCTGTTCTGGTTATGGCGTGCTTTTCGTTGTTTGTTCAAGCTGCTTCAGGACTCACATTTGGCATTGTGCCATTCGTATCCAAAAGGTAAATTCATAAATCAACTTTAAACGTTTTTAATTTTTTTTTGCGTTTAGTGAAGTAATTGACAGCGATAGAATTTTTTATAATATATTTTAAATCACGAATTTAAAGAAAGAAATTATTTTAAACTTCCGACTCTTATTCAATTTTACTAAATAAACTAATTAAAAAATATCTATCATACAACAACGAATTAATAAATGACATATTTTCAAATACATTTTATAAATTGACAACTTCATTACAAACTTTCAAGTAAACATTCCAGGAATGGTGACAGGAGACTCGATAGCGGCATGTACGTACAGGAAAATATTAGCAAATTATGATTTTAAGAAGCATAGTCATACTAGTTATGATTCAGAATAAGACACGTAGAGTGAAAAAGCAGCTCAATTTCACATTAATTTATAGCCCTAAAATAATCCAACTCATTTCTAAGCAATAATTTGTCCTGTTGTTCTACTTGATGTCTGCAGGTCGTTAGGTGTAATATCAGGCATGACAGGAAGCGGTGGGACTTTAGGCGCAGTTATAACACAACTCCTGCTATTTTCAGGTTCCACCAAATTCTCAACTCAAACAAGCATATCAATTATGGGCTTAATGATGATTGTCTTTACACTTCCTATTACACTTGTCTACTTCCCCAAGTGGGGAGGAATGTTTTGTGGTCCTTCAAATATTGATGAAGATGATGAAAACTACCACCTACTACATTAAGCTCATATTGGATCCAAAAATATATATTGAGTACTAAAGTATATATGAATAGTAAGTTAAATATAGGAATATGTATATATAGCTATGAGTTTAAAATAGCAATTTGTATGTATTATGTTATTTTTATATTATTAGTTATTGATAATGTCGGTGTGTGGAGTGTTTATAATACAATTTAAGAGAGCCTATAATTTCTGATGCGTTATTTGATCTACACAGTAAATTATTCCGAGCATAAAGCAGGGGCGGAACTAGAAGCCCTGGTATGGGTTTAGTCGAACTCAATAACTTTTGCTCAAATAGTGTATATGTATTAAGAAGTTTATTAAATATGTATAAATATTAAGTTTAGAACACAGTCATTAACACTTAAAATCATTATTATAAAATTTAGAACCCTTAGAATTAAAATTTGATTTCACCTTCGTATAATCCCTAAATAATCCGACCACAAAATGATGATAAATTCAGCGATTATTTGGTATAACATACAACATTTTTCCAAGGCAGAAATCATCACAAAAGAAGGAATATTGAAGGCCCAAAAACGTTGTGGACAGTTTTGTTGGGCCATCGAGTCTACCGTTACTTCCTGGACCAAGTTTGAGTGCTCATACAAATTGTTAATTTGTTTTAAAATGGGAATTTTTTTTATTTTTTATTTTTTTTTGCATATATCCACTCAAATATAACTTAATTATGTTTCATGATTATAGTTTGCTAATTACGATACGTAGCTACATGTTAGAGGGAGGAGAGAGGGCAGAGGTGGAGAGAGACAAATTGTATATGTATATCTGTCAAATGATTGTATATATGTAACTGGTATACATATGTATTTGTATATCTGGTGGGCGAGATTGGGAGAGGGAGGAGAGAGGCGAGCGAGAGAGGGCAAAGAGTGAAGAGAGACTAATTGTATATATATACATATGTATAATTTGTATTTGTATATGTATAAGCGACGTAATTACAGTTAAGAGTAAGCTGTGAGCCGTAATTAATTCAAACTATAGCTATTTTAGCTAATTAACTAGTATATATTTGCTTATATGCGTAATTTTTCCTTTTATAATTTCGTTGAATATGTATAGATTATTAATCTAAAACTCAATAATTTAAAAAAATTAAAATTTAGAATTCATAAACTTCAAAGTTTAGTTTCATTTATGATTATGAAACACAAGTCACTTCTAAGTATACGGTATTTCTTACGTTAGATTGTTTGGAATTTGGGATAACGTTCATCATTATGCATTTTACACAACATAATCAACATTCTTACTAATTTTACGTGACCTCCAACATATGAGTAGGGAGACCCTGAACTAAGGTATGATTCTATTTTCCTTTGACGACAAAGAAAGTTAAAGTGTATGTAAGAAGTTTTTGAGTTAGAATCTTGTCGTCACTCATCATAAATAACTTTGCGTGCTTAGTTCAAGAAAATATAGAGTATATATTTTTTTGAATATGTGTATTGAGTGTACCACGAACCTAAAATAAATAAAAGTGTCTTATTTCAATAGGCTAAAATGATCATTATTACCAAACTCCAAATTTTAGTACCTTTAAATTGGTTTGCCTTGTGGAGTCTAAATTATTGTCCAGAACTACAACCAAACCCAAAATATAAATAAAGAAAAGAAAAGAAGATTACTCCAAAAAGTGATTGTGATTGGGCAAAAAGAAGGCCTAATACTCCCCTTATCATTGTAGATGACATGCCATCAGGGCGGAGCCACTTAGAGTCGAGGATGTTCATCCGAATTTAATCATTAGTGAAAAATTATATTATTAAGATATAATGATGGAGCTAGAAATTTTACGAAGGGTGTCCAAGTATTACATAAACAATTTTTTTTATATAAATGGATTCACTGAAAAATTTAAAATATTAATATTACCCTTTTTTACGAATAAATGTTCTAAAATTTTAAAAATCAAACTGCATAATATTTAGATTTTTTTTTTTGTTTAATTTAATATATATGAAGTGAATGAACAAGCATAAAATGGGTGGGGGGATTTAGCTTTAAATAAAATCATTTTTACGTTTTAAGCTTTCACTAATCTTTGGTGACGACAACAATAACGAGACATCAATAATGGAAGCAGAATCAAACGAGATGTTCTTTTGTTCGCTTTTAGCAATTTTATAGAAATAATTTAGAATTTGTTTATTAACATTAAATTAAATAATTACATTTAAGATTTATTTCAATTTTTAATGAAAAGAAATAAAAGGTCAAATTCATTGAAAATTCAATTGGCTACTAAATGTAAATTTCTAAATAAGAATCGTTTTGATGAATTATATTTGAATTAGTTCAAAAATCACAAATTTAATAACTATTATTTAGAAAGTAATTTAATTAGCTTAGACAATTGAAGGAGCAAGTTAATAAGAGTAGTAATAAAATAGAAGAGAAATGATTATAAAATACAGCTATGAGGATTCAAACTCGCGCCTACAGTGTGAGCATAAGAGGAGAGCCTCACAACACTAGCCAACAACATCTTATTGTATTAAGAATGTCCAAAGTATTAAATTTAACCATTTCAAATAATATTTTACATATATATATGGTATAATTTTTTGGGAAAGGGGACACCCTCGGAACACTATAGTTCTGTCATTGTTAAGATATAGTTAAAATTATATTTATGTATATATAATTGATGTAAAACTCACTATAACTTCGTTGACTCTTCATATGTTTAACCCCATTTAATGAAAAATCTAGTCCGCTATTGTGTGCCATCATATTAGAATTATTTGTTTCCTTATTTGTTTGAGCTAGGTACCTCCTTTTATATATAAACACAAAAACATAAGAACGTGAGCTTATAATTGCATAGGTGGTCGGCGAATATCAAAAGCCTATCTCTTTATATAATATAGTCTATAAATAATTTTTTTACCTAACTTTCAATCGAAAATTCCTTAACGACGAGCTAGAATTAGTAGGTTATTTAAGCCCCACATTTTTTAAAAAAAAAAAAAAATTGTTCTAAAAAATAGCAGAAGAAGTACTTATATAAAGATAAAGATCAAAAGGTGCTACTTGAAAGTAAAAACCATCATATACAGAATCTATGGTATATCTTAATTCCTAAAGCTAGCAAATATATCAATATATTATGCAAGAATTAAATTTAAATGCAATGGACATAAAATAATATTATAATAAGTAAATAGAAAATGTAGTTGGCGGTGAGGCGTATTATACTATATAAATATTTAAAAAATCAAACAACCAATAATCCACTTCCTAATCATTAGCAGCTCATTTCATTTGACGTTTTGTGATTACTCAATACTGTAAAAAAAAATCTGCAGCCCTTTTCTAAGCTAGTGATCTATTAATTTTCCTTAAAATTTAATTTACTACAAAAATACATAAAGATGTGTGATAATTGATGATTGGGCAGAGAGAGGCAAATTCAAAATTTAAAATCGAGTGCTTCAATTCAAGTATATACAGCAAAGTGAGGCTACAGTATGTGACAATATATTCCTATATAATCAATGTGATGCGACATCATTCTATATATATATCGATACTTGTGTTCATAACGGATAAGTATATAATAGTAATGGGCACAAACAAATATTTGCATATATCAATGTTTACTCGTGTTTGAATTTCTAGACTCGCCCCCTAATATGTGATATGTGAAAAATCTTAGCAATGGGCATGCGTGTTAGGTACTTTTGTTTTTCTTCGATGATTCAGTTATATATATATATATATATATTTGCCCTATCAATTTCATCCCTTGAAATTTCCCTCATGATTTATTTTGATAAAGTTAAAATAAGATATATATATATCTTATTTTAACTTTATCAAAATAAATCATGAGTGGAAATTTCAAGGGATGGAATGGATAGGGCTAACCTTCATCATAAAAAAAGTTGGGCTCAATAATTGATTTCCTTTTAATATTATAAAGTATGGATTCATGTATCTCAAAATTTTGTAATGAAAATGCTTATATATATTACTAATTTATTTACGATGATGAGAGATTTCCACAATCAGAATGGATTCCCACCTCCCAAAAAGAAGAAGCCTTAATTAGTACTCCTCTCTATCAAAAAGAATGACTTCCATTCCTTTTTAGTTTGTTTGAAAAAGAATTACCTCTTTTTTTTTGGTAATATTTTACTTTTAACTTTTCACGTGGCATGTTTAAAACCACAAGATTAAGGGCAATTTTGTACATTTGACATAACTTTAATTTAGGACCACAAGATTCAAAAGTCTTCTTTAATTTCTTAAAGTCCGTGCCAAGTCAAACCAGACCACTCTTTTTGAAACGGAGGGAGTACTTCATAATTGGCACTCATTATTTAATCCCATCACCAATAATTTAAGTACTCCTACTTTCCATTTTGTATGTCGACTTTGAAAGAGGGAAAATTAGAAAGAAAGAAAAAAAGGCAAGGAGAGGTATTTGATAATTGGAATGTCCTACGTTGATGATTAATGAAATTTAGGATTTTTTATAAGATTTAGGTAAAAAAATAAAATAGTTAGCTTTTGAAGTGTGTGTTAGATACCAGATTAAATTTAATATGGTATCAGATTTATGTCCAATGTAGAACCTCAAATGTTTAGTTTCGGGCATGAGAAGGGTGATGAATGGAATGTGCGCAATCCTTCTCATTTGTGCTAGTGTTTGGGTTGTGAGTTACTTCCAAGACCTAGTTAAGTGACACAATAGAGTGAGTATATGTTTATAATTAACCATAGCTTGGGGCGGAAACTATTACTCAATAAACGCGTGAAATGTTAAAAACACACCTAAATTATCACACACTTTAGTATAGCCATGGGCGGAGACATCTTTGGTCAAGGGCTCATTTGAACCCCTTCGATAGAAAATTATACTTATACATGATTAAAATGATTTTTTGTGTATATATAGTAGATATCAAACCCTCTTCCACTAGTTCGTGTCTCTACTTTTTCAAGTTTTGAATCCCCTTATTAAAAATTCTGGCTCCACCACCGTACATAGCAATACTTGGCTCATGAAAACGAAATACGTGAGGAGACATGTTGAGAATATAATCATATAAATAAAAATATATTCTCAATAACAGGTTAAATTTTTAAATGAGTTGATCACACGTGTATATATATACTACAACGTTACTAGAAAAAATCAACTTTTTTTTCAGACAACTACTGATAACATCCTATTTGTCTAGCATGACTGAAAGGGACAGATAATTGAACTATTCATGTAATATTATCCGTCCTTTCATGAAAGATTTTGGATCAGTGAATTGACATTATTGTTCTCATGGACACAAAAAAATTGTAAGACTTCAATAATAGAGGCTATCATGTTTTTTCGGTGAGCTCAATTATAGAACCTAATGTTTTTTTTTTTTATCAACTATAGATTTGAGGAATATCCATGTATATATTTGGTAGGTAGGGGGGAGTTTTTTCTATATGAACCTTTGACAAGAATTTTAATTATTTGGGTGATCGACACTTTTTTTTCCTTTAATTAATGAAAACGTAAACCAATTACCCACTATCAATAATAATAAAGTGTTAATGCAACATCAAGCATGGCATTAGAAAAAGATTTATTTTCATATGTAAAGATATATATGGAGAGTGCTCTTTCTTTTATGGATATTTAGGCAAAAATCAAATGTGTCGATCAAAAAACCATACTTAATAGGCTATTGCTAAACAATGAAACTACTAGCAAATCATATACTTAAAAGGCACATGAACTCCAGGATAATTAGAAATGCGTCGTTCTTTTTAAACAGAATAGAAAATATAACATATCAAAAGAGGTAGTCATCAACCGGAGGTGAAAGAAGTACAATCATGACCTTTCGCCTTTAAAAAATTTATGGTGGGGTGAGAATATGCGCGCGCAAATATATATAGAGAGAGAGAGTCTAGTGGGGTAAATAAACAGTAAAACAGTAAAAGACTATATTTATGTTCTCGTAAAATACTATTCCTAATTTTCAAAGAAATGAAAGTTGAATTTGGTGAAGCAAACAAATAGAAGGAAACAAAGAGCATAAAAACAAAATAGGACAATATTCACAAACAAATCGTATGACATAATTGACTCTGCAACCCTGCCTGCTTCGGTTTCTAATTTCCTTTTAATTTGATTATTTATTTTTAAATTAGGTATTTTGAAATTCTTTACTATATATAATAATTGTGGTATATTTTTGTGTCACCCCTCTATGTGAATAATTATTCTGACATAAAATAATATATTTATTCTTTTCTTTCAAAGTTTTATTCAGAAAAACAAGATTAAATTAAATTGAAAATAAAAGTTTATCTTTATTTACTTAGTATAAACCAAAGGCATGTTTAATGCTATGCCTTGTAGTTGTATATCTCAATTTTAGTCCAATAAATTAAACATCTCTCTGCATAGATATATCAATTAAATAATTTTGTCATTATTTTGGTTTTCATATTACAATTTTAGGATAACTTGTTGTGCAATCAAATATAATAATTCCTAGAGATTTAAGTTATATATGTGTCTAGTAAAACCGACTTCTATAACAAGTTATTACTATTTAGGTCAACAATAACAATAATATATTTAGTGTAATTTTCATAAATTGATGTATGAAGAGGATAAAGGGTACGTAGATCTTATTTCTACCTCAGAGGTAGAAATATTGTTTCTAATAAATCCTCAACTCAAGAAAAAACAGTCCAATGAAAAAAATAACGGAAGTACAAAAAACAATTGTTAATAACGAAAAATAATAGATAGTAACAAAAGAGAAACTACAACAAAACAATGTGTTAATCAAGGTACAAGGAATCAACATATGATAGCATAAATTGAAGGACAAGAAATTATAGAAGCAATACTACGACTACTAATATAAAAGGATGATAAGACAACACACTGCTACCTACTAACCTTTTATCCTAATATTTGTCTACCACACCCTCCTATCTAAGGTGATGTCCCCATTAAGCCAAAATTGTATCATGTCATATCTAATCACCCCTCCAATACTTCTTTGGTCATCCTCTACCTCTCTTGAAATCATCCATAGTCAACATCTCACACCTTCACTGGGGCATCCATGCAACTCCTCTTTACATGTCCAAACCATTTCAATCTTATTTTTTGCATTTTGTCCCTATACTAAATACACTCTCACCTTCTCCTAGAAATCTTCATTACCATGTATGTCATCCAACTATATATGACTTGTTATAGAAAGTTATCTACGATTGTAGGTCAACTTAATATGATATCAGAGCTTAGATTTAGTGGATCGCATACGACAAAGGCAGATGATGGTGTGGGGATTGATGTACTTTTCTTTACGAGCTTAGAGACACCATATACAGAAAGAAAGAAAAAACTAGTTGCGAGATTTGGTTGTCATAAAATACTCAGATAATGTGGGGGCATGCAATGGATCTCAAAAATTGACTCGTGGATTGTGGTGATGGGCCACAAGAAACTTAGTTTGACGGGGAGATTATTTAATTGTGCGAATAAAGTTACATTGATAGCTGAAAATATTGAGAATGAATCTACAGATAAAGTGTAGGATCTCTTGATAGTGTGATGTGTTTTTGAAAAAAAGAGAGTATGAGTTTGCTCCAAGCGGACAGTATTAAGAGTATTATTGAACTATTTTAGCCCAACAACTGATATCAGAGCTCAATTTCAATGAGATGAGTATGACGAGGGCAAATGATAGTGGGACTTGATTTACTTCTCCTTACAAGTTTAGAGACGTACACATACAAAAAGAAACTAGTTTTGCATTTTAGTTGTCATAAAATACTCAGATGATGATGTGGCGACACACAATGAATCTCAAAAATTAACAAAATTTAACATTGGTATGAACTTGACCTAAAGCGGACAAGATCACACTGTACTAAGAGTATCTCGGACCGTTTTAATCGAAAAAAATTGAATTATCAAAAAATAATATAATTTTTTATCAACTAAATTAGGCCTTCACATCAACAATACTACACCAATCGCATCCGTGCTTCTTTTGTTTGTTCTTGTTCTTTTGAAAGGGACAGTAATTAAATTTTGAAGTACCAAAAGTGTGGTATTGTATTGTATATACCAAAAATTGAATGTGAAGCAAGGTCATATGATGACAATATACAATAATCTCTAATTGGAGAATAATGAAGTCGGCAAGGGACTTTACAGTCACCAATATTGTTAATATTAATAATTAATATTGCAACCCCGTCCCTATTTATTATGGTTGCCTTTTTGCTTTCCATTCACTTATAATATATATGCTTATTGCCTACTCTTATTTTCACTCTCAACTTTTGTTCTAGGGTTTTCTTCCCTTTCAACTCTTTTGTTTTTTTAAGCTCTAATGGTGAAATATTCATTAATCCTATAGGAGAATCATCAAGGGACAAAGCTTGAAAATTAGTCACTATATCAAGAAGATCAAGAGGTATATACATCACTAGTTGTCTCTTTTATGTTTTTTTCCCTTCAATGTATACTATATGGTGTAGATCTAATATATGTAACACTTTTTTTAGACGTTTTCCTATGGATGAGTTTAATTGGCATATTTTGAAGGATAGTCAAATGAAATAATAGTAGTTGTGTGACTATTAGGTTTTGTATAGTTTTGATCTAAAAAAAGGTCTTGTTTTGCCGAACTTTAATCTGCAAGTGGAATATATGTCGAATAAAATCATATAAAAGACTTTAGAAGTAGTAGTAATTAAGTCCACATGTCATGTTTTGCTACTGATGACTTAACTTCCCCTAGACGACAAATTATTTAGAGGCTTAATTTGAGTCTGATTTTAGCGGCAATAAATATACACATTAACAAAAAGTGATAAAGCTTTTACCGGCATTAGTTATTTGTCATTGGATCCATTGTGCTTTAGGGACATTTACAAAGAGTGCTAAATGCCGCTAAATATACATTTTTAGTGATAATTAAACTATCACCGTTAATTAATTGCCGCTAAAGATCATTTTTGGTGTAGTGCTTGTTTAATATTAATGATCACCCCAATCCTAGCTAATTTAATGTATAAAGCATAAGAAGCAACAAGGGAGAAGAGGCTGAATATATATGAGATCAAAACTACAAGTATGTTGCTAGTTGAGCCCAATATATTT
>NW_006239165.1:724624-742774 GCF_000226075.1 Solanum tuberosum
TATATATATATATATATATATAAATTCTAGCAGTATTTAATTTAAATTTAGTACTCAAGCAACTGCACGATAAACACTTTAATTAAGGATAGATAACACCTAATTAGGTATTTCTCATCACAGTTTTGAGAAGATCTCTTGTTGAAGGGAAATGGATGTAAGTTTTATTTTAGAGATAATGTTACAGAATTAAATACTTTAACCTCGTGTTTTATCTTTGATACGTATATGTTCAGGATTAAAGGCGGGAGTATTTTATTAGCTTCAATCTTTAGTGAGTATATATACGTACCATACTACTTAAAAAATCACTTTTTTTACTTTGAAATATATTCAGTGGCTATTCTCGTACATATTTTCATTGAATTAGTTAAGGAAAAAATGTTCAGTAGTTATTTTTAATATTTCAATGAAAATTTATTTTCCGCCATGTGTATTTCTGATGAACCGATTTGATAGAAATGAGCTATCGATGTAAAAATCATATATATAACACAAATTTCTTCTTGATTCAAGGCGGAAAAAGTCTTCATTTGTGCCAATGGATTTATGTTTTGTCAACTGATAGTGTGAAACAATTTAGACCATCATGTTATGTTTTATCCGTTATATAATAAGAATTAATTAGTACTTCTACATATCAAGCATTATGATATTGTAAAATGAAAATAGAGAAACAGAATATTTGTACCATCATGTAAGATTAAATCGACATATAACAAGTAACTCTTGATGATGGTCATCTCATAAATAAAGTTATAATCTACTTATAACATGTTAAATTGTTCTACTAACCATATGACTATATATATAACTTAAACTCATTGCGAATTAACACAAATTCAATTTCTAATTACTTAAACAGGATGTCTTCTACTAGCAAATACTCCACTCCTCCATGTGCCGCTTGCAAATTTTTGAGAAGAAAATGCTTGCCAAGTTGTGTTTTTGCACCTTATTTTCCTCCAGAGGAGCCAATAAAGTTCACAACCGTACACAAAGTATTCGGGGCCAGTAATGTGAGCAAGCTTCTGAACGAAATCCAGCCTCATCAGAGAGAAGACGCGGTCAATTCTCTAGCTTATGAAGCCGAGGCGCGATTAAAAGATCCTGTCTATGGATGTGTTGGAGCAATTTCAGTTCTTCAAAGGCAAGTAATTCGCCTCCAGAAGGAACTCGATGCAACAAATGCTGATTTAATGCGATACGCCAATTATGAAAAAGTTAATAATAATCAAGAAAGGAATCATAATTTTCAGTATGGGAGAAGAATGGTTAATTCTGGTTACTATAATTATTCTTCTGCATGGAACAATGGTATTTCTGGAGGTCACAACAATATTGGTACTGATAATTGTGATGGTGGCAGGTGAGGAATTGTATTTGTTAATTAACTTTGTTTTTCCAGTTGAGGGAAAGGAAATTGAACTTGAATTAATGCACAAATTGAATATTGTATATTTGGTGGATTATTGATCGTTGCATGTTATATAGATGGAGATATGTGTTTTGATTTATGCTAAAATAATAATGTAGCAAGGTATTGTTCTTCCTGTCCCAATCTTAGAGGCCCGGGAGTCTATGATCATCGGTTAATGTTTTTTCCAACCGAAACAAATCCTACTAGGAATATTATTTTTTGTTATTAGTACTAATATTATATTTTGTTACTTGAAAATAAGTACAGGAGTGGGGCTTATCATTTTTAATTTTTAGTGGTGCTAGCAATCGATGTTACTTAATCTTGGTTCCCAAGTCAATAGCATATGAAATTAGGATCATATATACATCTCAAGCTTGGATCTCCGGATAGATTGTTCACATATTCAATATTGGACGATATTTAAGTGTGTTGAGGTGGATGAATGAAATCGGGTCCTTTGAATAGATTTTCACATATCATTTGGTTTACAAAATGTGTACAAAACATATATATTAGATAGTAACATTCACTTTATACTAAATTTATATTTACAAAACATATTAGATAGTAACATACACTTTATACTAAATTTACATATAATATGCATACATATACATAATTATATATATGTTGTTTCAACTTTGATGATGTTTATGTTATCACCACACTCTCCAGTTGTTGATTTTGACTTAACTTTCAGTATAAAAATAATTTTGGACTTGTAAAACTATTTACAGTAATTTGTATTGAGTAATCTATGACATTCCCTGTCTATTTAGCCTATACTAACAAACATTCCAATGTCCATTTTGGCTCCTTGCGTTTGTGTGCTATACAAGCTAGTGACAATGAGTATGGACAAATTAATTACTACTAGTACCTTCGTTTCAATTTATTTGTTGTATCCTAGTTACTATTAGATGGTCAAAAAATATAATTTTTAAATACTTTGAATTATTTACTAGTGTGACTTATGATACTTATATTCAGTTTTAAATATGTACATTTTATTTTTAAAAAAATTATGTTTGAATTCACACTAAATATTAGTTAATTTAAGTTATTTAACCTTCATATTCTAAATCAAGCCATATAAATTAAAATTTTGGTAGTAATTTGTACTTGATCTTTATATATATGTATGTAGTTAAAATTCATTAAAAATTAGGTACAACAAACATCTAATATTCCATAGGAAGGCCATGAGCTAAAAAGAAAATTGAAGGCTTTTCTTTTTAAAAAAAATACTTAATATGTGTACGAGGGAAAATGGGGAGGTCATTACAAGGTAGAGAATCAAATTTGTACCAAATAAGATAAAAGTTCAAATAGTCAACCAGTTGAGCTATCAAAATTTCTTAATAGATTTGAAATCTCGTTTCGTGTGAAGTCGATTTATTCCACAGAAGGAAGATTACATTAGTTTTCCTAACTAATTACGATTTATCCTTTTCATCTGAGATACAAAATCATTAAGTACAAATGTGTAATAAGTCGCCACAATAGACATCTATTATAGATAGCTTACAAGAGATTCCATCGAGGAAAGCAATTTGCAACAATAAAGGGGATCTCAGATAGACATTTGCAGTTTTAAGTAGTACAAATGTGTAATAAGTCGCAACAATAGTTTGAGTGTTTAATCAACTTTTCAAGACAAGTTCAGGCGATTTGATGTCATAATTTCCTATGTACTATTTGAACTTACTGTGTGTGTATACTTGGAATCAATTTGGCATACAATGTTAATATCATTGACAGTGCATGCCAGATGAAGTACATTATAGAGATAAAATTTGAAGAAAACAGCAGAAGAACAAATATTAGACGTTCAAGATTAATAAGGGAGAATATTAATTAATAGGTTCATTTTTTGTGCATACTTTCATATTAGCTGATGAAAATTGTGATTATGTGGGAAATTTGAGAAGATACAGGGATTAAAACTTTTACAAATCTGATATTGTCAAAAGGCATTTACAGATGCAGAGCAAGTTGACCTGTAGAAAAGGAGCAACATACTAAGTTGAAAGAATCAGGAGCGGAGGCGCGGAGCGAGAATGCCTGGATACGAGTTCAGCCGAATCCAGTAACTTTTGCTCAAATAGTATATTCGTATTAAGAAGCTTATTAAGCTAGCGTTTGACCATAGATTTTTAAATATTCTTGGCAAAGAAAATTTGGGTGAAATTTCACCATGTCTTTGGCAATGGTATTTGGGAAATATATTTCATTTTTTTTAGAAAAATATGATTTATATCCATAAGTTTTAAAAACTATCAAAACTAACCATAAATTTGTATTACAAGTCAATTGGAACTTCGTAGCAACAAATAACAAGTAGTGTCCATGACTTTGTTACCCTGAGTCGATTGTTCATCATTTTCATCAACAACCATATCATCACTTTCATATTCACTGAATATTTCATCACTACTTTGATGTTCACGTAAAAAATCATGTAATACAACGCAAACAATTACTATAGAGGGTGTTTTTATAAAAGATTAAAGTTTTGTGTAAAATTTCAATTTTCAAAAGATCCCAAATAATGAGATTTGGCCCAAATACTAGAAAAAACTAGTATTTGGGAATTTGGGATATTTGCCAAAAATATTTGCCAAATAATGGCAAATTGTATGGACAAACACTATTTGCCAAATTTCCCCCCAAATATTATTTGGGAAATCTATGGCCAAATGGGCCCTAAATATGTACAAATATTAAGTTTCGAACGCAGTTATTAACACTTGAAATCATCGTTATAAAATTTAGAACCCATAAGTTAATGTTGGGATAAGCATTGTTTTGATAAATGACGAAATGCATGGAACACGTTGGCAAAGTCATCTCATGAGAAACTGTTTCAAGAAGGACTTCTATTTCATAAAGGAGTTTCATTGCAAGAAGAACTCTAAATGAAACAGAGTTGGGGAATGAAAGAGGAGTCAGTGAAGGAGTAGAAGACTTTAGAAAGCAAAAGCATAAATAAGAGGAGAGGCGTCCATACTGGACACGCACTTACAAAGCAAAAACAACTGAGCGATTGGTTTCTGAAGTGCTGCTGAACAACGAATATAGAAGAACGGATCTAGGAAGTTTTCTTAGTATTTGTGATTTTTATATTGTTAGATCAGTGATTTATAAACTGATTATAGGATCTTAGTCTTCAAGTTGAAGGCAACTCGAAGACATTGGAACACCTACCTTGGAGGTTTGTGCTAGAATTGAGATTAGGTAGTTAATCTTTAGGTTACATAAACTCTTTGTAATCTCGTTGTTGGTTGAGGCTCGTAGTTATTTAGTGAAGTTGGGATAAATCTTGTTGAGGAACAGGTCGTGGCTTTTACACCTTTTGAGTCGGGTGTTTCCATGTAAAATATTGTGTTCTTACTTTACAGTCTTTACACCTTCTTTGAAACATGTTAGGCAACTTGATTCACTTAAGTAAAGTCTGATATAAAAGTAAAACAATCTAGGTCGTGTAGAATATCAGTTAAAATTCTGACTTCTCCCATGTGAAAGATGATCATCAGAGCAATGGCATACCTGCTTTCCACGCAAGAAGCAACACTAAACTGCTACAATTGACCTGAACAAAGAACACATTAGAGACTGGTCTGAAGCAATTAACTCGACATATCTTTTCATCTACACAGATCTCTATAACAGTCACTCATTATAATGGTATTTTGATATAACAGCTCCTGAACGGACTTTTCATGTTATATTTTACTTCACTATAACAATATTCCATCTATAACAGTAAAGCCATTCATATTTTACACTATTTGTAAAATTACCACTCTATAGCAGTTGTACACAATTATTGTGTAACACTAATATTTTGTAAGAAATATATTATATATAAAATAAAATATTAATAAAATATTTATGATAAACCTCTAATATTTTATTAAATTGGTTAACAAGCTAAATATTTGGACAAAAATATTCGACAATTTAAGCGAATTTGCGGCAAGAATGTTCCGACTTTAGTGTCTTATTACTTGCCGGTTTCTTTTCATAGAGTTGATTTTTTTATATGTTTTTTATTCAATTTAATACTATGTTCGATTCAATTTGTTTGTCTTACTTTTCCTTTTAGTTTATTTTAAAAAATGTATAGTCCTTTTTTGACAACTGTTTAATTTTAAATTTTCACTTAACATGTCTAAGACCACAAAATTAAAAGATATTTTGGTACTTTCTACGTAACTTTAGTTTAAGACTATAAGATTAAAAGTAATACATTTTCTTTACTTTCTTAAATTTCATGTCAAGTTAAAAATCAGACAAACAATTTAAAACGGATGAAATAATATATATGCATAACTGTCTAAAGCTGGTGAACTAATTGAATTGGTGCATATTCTTGAGAAGCATCATCAATATGCATGCATTATTCATTCAAGTACAAAGCAAGTATTTATTCTGATGTTTATGCTTTTATCTCATTCTGTTGTTTCCTAAAATACAACAATAGCCTAAGAGATTTTTTTTAAAAAGATAGAAAAAGAAAAACACACAGACATTTCATCTTTTTAATCGATCATAGGTCAGTCAGGCATAATAATTATAAATAACCAGAATGAAAAGTGAAAATGAGTTGGAAAAAGAAGAACACAAATAATACATAGTATCAAATGGACAATTACATTTCACATAATAAATTAAACAAACATATTGTGTATATTCATAATCAAACAAAGAGTGATATGGAGATGTCTAGTTCAGAAAATGACATTAATGTCAAGTGTCAATTTCACTAGGCCATGCATTTGTTATGGTTTGTTCCAACTTGATACGATTAGTCTTTATTTACTTGTACTTTAAGCTTTTATATTACTCCCTCCGTCTCATTTTATGTGGCATCTTTCGAATTTCGAGATTCAAATAAGTCTATCTTTGACTGTAAGTTTTTCATAAATCTTTTAAACATTTTGAATTATCAATAAATTGAAGATTTCGTGCGCAAATTGCCAGTCAAACTTAAACTGTTTGACTCTCAAAAAATGAAAAGTCACATTAAATTGGGACAGAGAGAGCACCAACTACTTGATATATTACCTCCGAATGGGCCTAGCATTGTGTGATCCGAATTTAGTCGAGGCTCCAATACGGGTTTCGACACCAGGTGAGAATTTTTTTTTAAAAAAAAAACTACTTGATATATATTTGACAGTTTTTTTTTTGTAGCTATTCGAATGTTTTAAAAAAGAAAACTTGTTACATTGAAGGAGAAAAAGGATAATGAATGTAAATTATTATTAAGCTACGTTTGTAACAAGTTGAATTTGTATATTTTAGTGGGAGTTTGACCATAAAAATTAGACGTATTTCAAAGTGGATGTATTTCAATAACATATTTAAAAGAGTTATATTCAAAAGAACACATTATTAACTCAATTAATGAAATATAACGAGAGAGAAAAAAAATCTATAATATTCATACTCCAAACAACACCTATTATTAAATTCGATTAATAATGAATAACAAGAATACAAAAACAACATAAACGATGATTGACTGAAAAAAACAATAATTAAATATTAATTACAAAATTATATATTTTTTTAAAAAAACTTATAGCTATTACATCATTAAATAGATAACAAAAAATTATACTGTAATAATAACCATAAAAGCTAACTTAATAAAATTGAGTGACTTTTGAAATACAAAATAATCAACCCGTTATATTTGGCCATGAATACTAGTTTGAATTATTTTTTATTTTTTGTGAGTAATTTAGAATAAAAAAGTCATTTTTGTGTTATTCAGATTTCAGAAAATTCTGAAATAGAACTCCAAGTTGAATTTTGAAATTTTATGGTGAAAAATATTTTTCAAAATTCAACTCCAAAAAAAGTACGCTAGAACGAGTAACATATGACTTGATATATAGTGTAAAATTTAGTCTCATCCTTATAGACCCTAATTTGATATATATTTTGCGTATACATGACAAAGGAGTGACAACAATACTAACTACGCTTTAATCCCAAATAAATTGACGTCAACTAATGAGAATGCACATCGTACAATAACAAGTTAAAATATAATACACCAAAAAGTCTTTTTGCAAATCATTTTCTTCTCACTAAATTATAAAGAACCACAATATTTATTTATTAGCTCAAACGTTTTGTATGTACAAATGCAATGCACCAGCAGGAATGGGACGAATGATAAGAATAAATGAAAAGGATATGCTGATTATTAAATCATTTAATTAATAGTAGTAGCATTTATTAATATTTATTATTATTATTTGGTCAACAAGAGTGGGCGATACGGGCCCGATAGTGAGAAAAACAGCCATGTGATCCAAAAAATACAAGGTATCCGAGGCTCAAATATACATTTTTACCTCAAATTTAATTAAAGAAAAATATATATAGTATTTATTTGAATTTCAAATTTAGAAAAAATAAAATAAAAATTGTCAACTTATATTTGGATATCAACATCTGAAATGACTTTATACTATATTACAGATTTTTTAATTGACTCTTGAACTTACATAAAAAGTAAGGATCACTTATAATGATTTGCAAACAAATTTGTTGAACTTGACTTGACATAATAACATGAGAAACTTGGGCACTTTCACTAAAAAACTCATTTTAAGAGATAAGGATTCAATTTGACAACCTTTTTCTTTTAATCTCTATCTTCACTCCACCCCAAAAAACTGAATTTAGTTTGAATTTATTTTAGTTTACAACTTTCTAGATGAGCTTAGATAAAAGATTAATGTTAGTCGATCCGTTTCAATTTGTTTATATTGTTGCATGGACTTGACTAACGTAGTTTACATTTTTTGTGCAGTTTGCAAGCAATTGCACACTGAACATGTTATCACAAAGTGTTCGCCACAATTTACTCATCCAAAGGACAGAAGTTGTGGATTGTCCCGGGTTAAAAAAAAAAAACCTCTCTTTACAACAATCACATAAATATCATGCCCAAAAAAAAAGTTATTTTTCAAAAAGTCTTCTTTCTTCTTTATTTTGTGAGAAAATTATGGACATGGAGGCTTAACCTTAAAAGGCCTTTAGAAGGGCTCCAGCACGAATGGGTTTGGGCCGCAGTGGCATCCCAACAGAAAATAATGACACTTTACAGGGGTAAAACCGGAAACAAAAAAACTCACATTGGCGGGAAAGAGAGCCGTTGCTCTTCTACACACCAAAAAACTGGCGCCAAAAATCTAAATTTTCAGTTGCCCATTGCCCGAAATTTTACGGGCAGCCCACTTTTTTTCCTGCCCCCCTCCCAAAAAAAAAGAATTTTTTTCATATATATATTTAATATAAGATTCTTTATGAATCTCATATTTTTTTCTCTTAATAATTATTGCTCCAAAGTTCAATCTCATCTCTAACTTTTTTTTCCCCTTCATTTTAGCGCCTTTTCCCCCAATTTCTTTGATTCAAAGTTTTCGCAAAAAATTCACCCTTTTCGTTCGTTCAGTTACTTTGATATCCTCTGTTTTTCTGTCTGCTAAAGTTTGAATCTCTATTCAATAAAAGATCATTTTTTGCGAATTGGGGTTTTGTCTAAAACATGGGATTTTCGAAAAAACATCAAGTAGAAGTGAACAAAGAAGAAAATAAGAAATGGGTAATTGCTGGAATTGCGATTCTTGCTCCGTTGAGATCAATTTCTACGAAGTCAAGAGGAGATAGTTCTGAAGATGAAGAAGAATTTTCAACAACTCCGACGGCGAGAGGTTCAAGGATACCGGAAAGACTTCCATGTCCACCGGCGCCGATGAAACGCCGGCCAAAGTCCACGTGTCATTATATTAGTGGTAGGGAGTTTTTTAATCCACCTGACCTTGAATCTGTATTTATACGCCATGTGGAAAGAGCTAATTGAGCTAATATGTGTAAAAGGGCAAAATGGGAACAAAAAAAAGTTGCTATTTTGCTTTTGTTCTGTTTCTTTCTTCTAGTATTTTTTTTTTTTTTGAGTTTAGTAAGTTTTATTAGGTTAGTTTGTTAGGTTTAAGTTGATGGCGATAATGTAATATACAAGTTTAGTTTGTAGTTTTTTTATTTTTCTACAATGAGAATATGAAAAATCTCAATTTGCAAGTTTCTATGTGTGAATTGGTTCAAAATATGCTTCTCAATTTGTACAACTTTTGCCTATCTGCTTTCCTTTTTCCTAATATGTAAAACAGGTCAAAAGAATTTATCTCAATTTGCAAGACTTTTGATGTCTACTATTTTTGTTTTGATATGTAAGCTGGTTTTTAAAAAATATATTCCAATTTGCAAGACTTTCTACTTCTATTTCATTGTGTTTTTTCAAACTCTAGAATAATTCGCAACCTGTACCACAAAGTATGGTGAGCACTTTGTGTATTGCAAATTCTTTGTGACAGACTCGACTCAAAAGACATTAAGGAGGAATCGATCATGAATCATCCATGTAAATAACTGTCCTCCAAATCAACTGAGTCATCTCAAAGGACTCTGTTTCATTGTTTATAATATGTTAACCGGATTAAAAAAATTGCATCTCAATTGAGTAGCATTTAGCAAGACTTTCTGCACTCAGCTTTCCTTGTTTATATATGTACAACAACATATTCGGTGTAAAATTTTTAAATAGAATTCGTAAATTAGGATTCGAAAAGAATGATATGTATGCAAATTTTACCTTTACCCTGTTAATTGTGAAGGTAGAGGTTATTTCTTATAGTCCTTTACCTCAAATAACTCGATTGATCTCACAAATAAAGTTTGAAAAAGCAATATATATGTAAAGATAGAGGTTATTTTTATTAGACTAAAATTTGGGTGCTTCATAGTATTCTTATTATTTCACCTACTTCAATTTTGCAACTAGATCTGTTTTTCAAGCCTAATCAAGCAGATGCACGTGGATTTTAAATAAATGGAGGGAAAAAAAAACAAAAATAGCCTGGATACATGTAAATTAACTAAGGTAAAATCTTTTATACTGTACGGATGCTGTCTTCACTAACAAATTCACTGACCAATCCCAAAAATTAAATCATCTCTTTTACTCCTATGAAGTTGCACTTTTTCAGCACATACCAAAAATATTTTTATAATTATAAAAACATTTCATTGGTTATACAATAAAAGTTTTAGTTTCTTTATAAAGGTAGGTTTGTGTATATTTTATCTTTTGTTGATTATACTGACTATGTTATTATTTATATTTCTTTTAGTGGAGCTTCAAACTCTTTAATTAATTCAGACATTATTGAACTATTATATTTTAAAGGGGACAAATCAAAAACTATATTATTGAATCGATGTAAATTATATTATATTAAATTAGATAATGGTACATAAACTAGGACGGAGGGAATATTTCTTTTCTCTCTTTGGGAAAGGATATTGTAAAAAGGAAAAAGAAAGAAAAAAAGATTATAGCTTTACTTGGCACCCAAGTACTTTTTTGTAGCATTTCAATATAGTCTTTGTGTGTGTCCCACTTTTAATATATATTGGCAAATCCAACTTCTCCTCGTTAAAATGCCTCACTTGTAATTAAAAGACAAACACATGCATAATGGAGATGTACTGTAAGAGAATCCTATGTGGGGTAACTATAAAATAAAATGTTACTCATTGAAATTAATGCACACCACTTTTGTGACAAAGAAAAGTTCGCCTTTTTTTTCTTTTTCCTCATTTAGTATTCAGTATTTATATTAAAGGTCGATTATTTCAGATTTGCACCATTATAGGACGGGGACGCGCTCCTCCTTAAAAAAAAGTTCATTCCTAGTTTTCAAATTTGAAATATCTGGTTAAGAAATGAACAGCTTCATTTACTGCACTACATTATTTGATAAATTTATCTTTATTCGATTATCGAGCATGACTTAAAAGATTCAAATTACGTGTTTAAATAAATTTTATTTCATATAGCATGAATGGGAAAGTTAAATGTATTGTCAAATCAACGATCTTTAGGGAATGACTTAACATGTTAAATTTACCTAATTAAAGTGAGTTAGAGTAGATACATTTGTGTGCATGACCAGCTAATTAATTAGTGTATGAAACTTTTCTCATAATGTAAGGTGCTAATTAATTCAGCCTAAAATAAAGATTAAAGAAAGTATCCTAGGGATTAGAGAAGTTTAGCAAAGCAAATTCATAATCTGCAATAGTACACCTAACTTTGTCAGATTGACTAAAACATTGTTTAATTTACGTCCTTTAATTTAAAAGGAGTTAGCAGTAGTAATGATTTATTACGAAAATTATGGATAATAACAAACATTCAGCTTATGTTAGGTATTATAGCTACAGTTTAAAAAAATTATAATTCGCGGCTATTGTTTTTCAATTTTTGTTATTCGTCTAATTTGTATAAATATAGAATTTGTATAATTCAGTTCCTGATTGTATAAATCCAAAATTTATAATATGCTTATCCTAGCTATTTGCATACAATTTATGAAAAAATTATAATAAATTACCATGTTTGTATATTGGCAAGCGAAATATAAAAACGGAGTTTTGAAAAATCTTTAATGTATATAGATACAAAAATTATACTATATATTTATCATATTTGCATATTCGCAAGCGAAATATACAAACAAGCAGAAATATACAAACCGCAGTCTCCATAACAAACAAAACTATAGCTATGAAGCGCAATTATCAAAACTATAGTTATAGTGTCTTATTATGTCTATTATATTTGTTATTTCTGAAATATTCTCTAATTTATTTTATCTTATTTTGCATTATCAAGTCACCTACAGAATTTTACTACAAAGATTTAGAAAAATGTTTTTTTTAATAATCAACATATATATCGTATTTATAGCGAACACAAAATTTTATTTAGGAAGTTCAAAATATGAAGAATGGTCCAACATCTATTATATATAAAAAAAAAAAAAATTATATATATATATATATATATAATTTTAATCATATATAAAATAATGTAACTTTTTATCGAAGAAGGCTCAAATAAATCTCTCAAGCCCTTACTAGTTCTACCGTTTTACAATACACGTAATATTTAGGCTAAAGAAATTAAAATTGAACCCTGTCGATAAACATAACCTTGAATAGGTAATTACGAAGAAGTCGTTTGTAGAAAATGAAACTAAAATTAGATTAGAGTAATAAAATAGAAAAACGTTTACCCTCCAATTAAAATGAAGAGTGCTAGTTTAGGATAAGTGTGAATTGTTACCTCGTTGGGAGCACCTATGCATGCACCCAAAATTATCTCTTTTTAAATCTTATCTTTTAACACACAAAAAAGACAACTCTAAATAATTCTGCATCTATAGAAGAGACACTTTAATGATTGGCCGGAAAAAAAAAGTTTTTAAAAGTTAAACTTAAATAATTTTTATGTTAAAAAAATAATAATAAGCAGATAGAGTCCAAGAGTTCAACTTTTGATTTTTAATTTTTTAAGTCATTTTAAATTTATTTTAAGTTATTTTTTAATTTTGTCAAACACTCCCTAAAATTAAAAAAAAATAACTTAAAAATAAATTTGATCAACTTTTAAATCAATCCAAACAGGCTCTAAGTGAGCATTTTAAACATAAGTTTATATACTGACATCAAAAGATGTGGTTCAATAATTAGGTTTAAATTTCCCTTAGTTGAAAGTTTCGGTTCAAGCTTTGGGTATATAGAAATTCTTGATGGGAGTGTTACTCTTTGAGGTCCTATTTGGCACGGATCCAAACTAATCGGGATATAATGTGAATCCAAATACCAGGTGAAAAATAAAAATAAATAAAAAATTATACACTTATTGAATTCTTTGATCTCAATTTTTTCCCACACAATCAATATTTCTATGTGTAAGTTGCGAAGAAATTTATATATTTTTTTATTTTTATTTTATTTTAATATGTGAGCCATTTTTCTTTCTCTCTCTTAAAAAATCACTCTTTTATAATTAAAAACAATTTAACTTCAAAAAAATTAAACAATTTATAATCATACAAATAACCCTACCTAAATTAGAACAAAGAAAATAAAAAACAAAAAATTCAATACATAAATAATTAATTTATACATTATTAATATTTAATACATAGGTAACTCTAATCAACCATCTCAACAACCTCTAATGGAATGATGAACTTTGACTAACCTAAATGAAGACTAAAGATAATAGTTTAATTCATCTCATTTCCATTATATTATGGCCAAGGAAGAGTAGTTTATTTGATCAATCATTATCTGTTTTGGTGTAGGGACACTGATTTTATCAGCCAGTGAGTGAATAAATTAGATATAGGGATAAGGCACAAGTATCCTAGATTATGACCGAAATTTCAGAGACAACACAAAAACTTAACTAGGGTCGTATTACCCACCCCCCTCCCAAACTCATTTTTTCGTATTTTTGTGCACCTTTTATGTTGACATGTCATCTTCAACCATCCAAGTTGGTTATGTTTGTACACATGTGCTGCCACGTGTGTAAATATTTTTTCTAAAAAAGGTTATTTTATTTTTACAATTTTTTTAACATTTTATATTTTTTTTAAATATTCTTATTTTTTTTATCTTGTATTTAAATTAAGTTAATAAACAATTTTTTACCTTGTATCAAAACTTTTTTTTACCTTCATTCGTTGTTTTTTTCCTTTTATTTTTCTATTGGTTTTATTTTCTTTGTCTTTCGTTTTGATTTGATTTCAAATTTTATTACAAATGTCTTATATTTAAAATAAGTTACTTTTGAGCAGATGTCATAATAAGTGAAGAAAATCAAATAAAACATTAAAATCAAAGGACACTTTTAAATTATTATTTTAAAAAAAAATACACATAATTTTTAAAAATAATTAAAAGTGAAAAGATGATAAATTAATTAAAAAAATTTAAAAGTGAAAAAGAAATAAAAATAAATATTTTACAAAGAAAGAAATAAAATTAATTAAACATATATAAATTTTAATATCAATAAATATGTGTACCAACTAATTATAAAGTTACCAATAAAAAATGACATGTGTCCAATTTGTGTACTCATCACTTGACTTCAAGAGAGTATGCACTCTCTATGTCATGTCGCGTTTGTGGTGTATTTATTCAATTTTAAATTAGTTTAGGAGGTAATAAGACCTTAATTAAGTTTAAGTGTGTCTATGATATTTCGATCATAGTCTAGAGGGTACTTGTGTCTTATCCCAAAGATATATAATACTTCCTACGTCCATTTTTAGTTGTCATATTGCGTTTTTTGAAAGTCAATTTGATTAATTTTCAAAGTTAAATTATATACATTAATTCGATATTTTAACAAAAAAAAATAGATATTCAAAAACTATATGAAAAGTATATAAATTGCAATTTTTTGCATATTAATATGATGAAAAATACATCGTAAAATATTAATTAAAGTTTTTATCATTTGACTTTAAAAAGGAAATCATGACAATTAGAAATAGACGGATAGAGCAAATACGTAAACTATAGTAATTTAGTAAACATACAAGGATAAAGATTCCTATTGATTGGCCTAACATAGTTAAGTTTGATTTTCAAGTGCACAAAGATAAACATCAATTATTGGACCTTATCTTTCCATCTCATCCATTAGGGTCAAAACATTATTAGTCGTACGAATTTAATTATTTTTTGTTGCAATTTATGTAGCCTTATTTAACTCGACATACAATGTTAAGCTTTTTAAATTTGTGGTAGGATTATTAATAGTTTGTTTGGTCATATTTTTAAAATTAGTTTATTTTTAAAAAATAAATGGTGAAAGATAGTACTATGTGTTTGACCAAACAATTCAAAATCACTTTTAAATAAGTAACAATTAGTGTTTGATTAAGTTTTTTCAATGTTTGATCAACATAGGCAAACGAAACAATTATATGTCATTTATGCATTAATTTTATAAAATAACTAGTATCAAGGACCATATATTTTTAATAAGAACGACATATAAATAAGAACAGAAGGGTAATATATTTTGAAATTGAAGAGGAATCCAAGGGAAAAGTATAATGGGGGGTTGGAGGAATCCTATGGAATAATCAGTTGCCCAGAAAATGATGCTTAGAGTACTACGCCATTGTTAGTCAAGTGTGAACACTGAACACAACAGCACGTTTCCCAATTTTCTAAAAGTAAAACAATTCAACTCTTTGGCGGGAACTTTAAAACAGATTTTTTTTGTATTTGCGCTTAATTTTAAAATTCAACATGTTAAAAAATGTGAATAGTTTCAAATAAATAATATATTATATATTTAGAATTTTGGAACTGGACAATTGCGCAAGAAGTGTAATTTTTTTGGGGTCCACTTTTTTTTCACTAAGATTATATGTTTTTTTCAAAAAATATATATTAAAATTTTAACTGTATCAACTAAAACAAATATAAATTCAATTATTTAAAAATAGAGAATAATTTGGGAGGGAACAAAGGTAAAGTAAAAGAGTCAATATTATATTTTTAAGCAGGTTGAGTCATTAAAATAACTTAAATGGATATCTTTTTATTTCTTAAAAGAATTGCTTAAAATTTAATGAAAAATCAACTAAATATGTTGAAACTTTTATAGGTTAAATACTCATAGTTAATTGACTTTTGAATTATAAAACAAAATGAAGAGACTTTCTAGGAAAATCACCCTTAGTTAAGTGACATCTAAGTAGAGCCGTCAAAAAGGGCTGGCCCAGCCCCAAGCCTAGCGGGCCAAGAAATTTGAAGGGCTGGTAGGGCCTGAAAATGCTCAACCCGATCCTAGAAGGGCTGAGGGCTGGGGCGGGCTAGCCCTTCTTTTTTTTTCTTTTTTTTTAAATTTATAATTCTATAACATCAAGAAAATGAGAAGATTTTCAAATCAAATATGGCAAATAATGGTGTTGTTTCAATAACACTAGGAAAAATCTAGTGTAATTAGCATGTATCTCGCATACCAGATACACGAGTGAGAAAAGAGTGACAAGCAAGATGGGAGGGAGGCGAGGTTGCGAGATTTGTATATGTATCTTATATACATGCGAATCTACTTGGATAAAGTGTATCTAGGACAAATTAACCTAATTTTGAGTTCATATATTCCAAGATACATGTATCTGGGTACGAACATTCATAATATTACAACATAGCGTGTATTCAAATAATTAAATTATACACTAATGAGATTATTGTAAATTGCTCTTAAATAAAAAGTTTTGGCCCATCCCCGATCAAGCCTCAAGGGCTAAGGGCTTATAAGCCCCAGTTTTAAATGGGCTTGAAAAATCTTATTCCAACCCTACCCTAATAATGGGTAGGGTTGGGCCGGCCCCATGGGCTAAGCCCATTTTGCCGGCGAGGTATCATCTCATGAAAGTGACCAGACTCATCCCTATGATTAATATTAAAATTGATGTAATTAGTATTAGCATTACAATTTTAACATATTCAAAAGTTAAATTATTATTACTACTATTGAAATAATTTTCTTGTAAGACTATGAATTTGGACGTTTGTCCGACTACACGCCATTGCTGATTGTTTTTTTTTTTTTTTAAAATAAAAGATTCCTTCCCGTGTATCTTACAGAATGTAGGCAGCAAGTTGAATATATTCCTACTCCTGGACCATTAGATGAGCTGATGGTTAGGTATTCAGTTAACAGTATAAGAAGCCAAATACTCGTAAAGAAGCGAAGACGAAGACGATGATGGATCAACAAATGTACTACCAGTTCCATTTTGCTAGTATACAAATACAAAAAGAAAGGAAAATTGCAGTGTATCAACAAGGATACACTAATGTATGAACACACAAAACCCAGCATGGAAGGTGAACCATACACATGTATATGTATGTCGCACTGTTCCATGTCCAAAGAGACTCAACCCAGTTCCAGAAGTCACCAACTCTTGCATTGTCAAGACCTACTAAAGCTCCTTTCCACAAATAATAAGCTACAGGAGGAAAAACCAGAAATATTAACACTACATTGCATGCTGCCCTAATAAATGACTTCAACGTTTTAGCTTTAGCATCGAGCATCAAGGGTCTAGCCATTAAACACATAGGGACCAGCATAAGTGCGCCGAGTTCTGCAGTTGCAAAGTTTATGACTGACATTATGCAAAGTCCAGTACAGGCAGCAGCAATTGTGACTGATTTCAAAAGGGTCCATTCCATTCCTTGAGTTCGGTTCATGTGTAGAAGAGAAAAGGAGGAACCCAGAATCGCTTGCAAGATTAAGAGGGTGAATGCTGAAAGGATAATCCAGCTTAAGAGGTTGGTCAGAGGTGGTGAATCTTGTACTAGAGACAGAAAATGTGGAAGTAATGTTACAACGGCACCCCAAAAGTGGACAATAAACACGGTCTTCGCTGCATGAAGCCATCTCCAGGATCGAAATGTGATGGCTGGGATATCAGGAGAAGATGCGACCTTGGTTTCCATCCCAGAAATCCTTCTGGTAGAATCAGCGAAAAGAGAAGCTGCGACCATTGGAAGAGGAGCAACAAGCAAGGCAAACGGTATCATGTAGACTCCAACTGACACAAATTTATTCGGAGATGTCAAAAGATAGAGAAAAAATGACTGGTGAAACTTCTCAAGCAGATTATTTACAGAACGGATCACTCCTTCAACCAATCTGCAACAAGACAAGAAATTTTGAAAGACAAATTAGTTGTGCTATTATACAATATATGAATTGGGGAGGGGGGGGGGGGGGGGTTTCCAAATTTTTACAAACAAAAAAA
>NW_006239165.1:743084-807815 GCF_000226075.1 Solanum tuberosum
AGGAGAGGGGGGGGGGGGGGGGGGTGGATTTCCAATTATTAGCAAACAAAAAACCACTTCTAGCGTTCCAAATTGGCCCTCCCTTTTCTGTTCAGGGGATGCCCTAAAATGACCATCCCCTCTCTAGTAATAGCATTCCTTATCCCATTTTGTCCTTTTTTTTATACTTGATGAGTCCATTTTTGTCCTTTCAAAAGAGTTTAAATAAACCTTGAAAAAAATAAGGTTTATCCACAGAAAGTAAGATAACATTGAACATTTTGTGAGGGTTAAGCATTAAAATTGGTAAGAAGTGAAGATCACGCTTCTTCAGAGTAATGCAAACATAAAATAATTACAGTATTTGTTATAATTAAGTTGAAATTAATGTTACTAACTCATTAAACCTCCAACATACGAAAATGACAATATTTATTCCAACTCCTCAAAGAAACACCTTACATATGATTTCAAGAAGGCATCAAAAGATGACATCAATCACAGTTGATTTTTCATTTTTCAATAAATTAACCATAAAATAATTAATTTGCCGCACTCAATTTCATATAAGATTACTTTAGTAATCTACTAAAAAGTTGGGGGAAAAGGAAGAAGAAGAGAAGCCCTGAAACTCAAAGTAGCGGCAGAAAAGGACTTGCGCATTGGATGAAAAAGAAAGTCATATATTTGAAGGAAAGGAATAAGTGAATCAAAAGAAGTAGAGGAACATGAATGGTAAAAGAATAAATGTCACAAACACTAGATGAATAAGAGGACAACAAAGATAACGTTCGAATTTCGATCATACGTGAGAGATGAATCCTATTACTCAAATAGAAAAATGTCATTTTTCCCCTTCACTTTTTAATCTTTTTTTTTTTGAGATAAAGGTAACTTCCCCTTCACTTTTTAATCTTTTCAACTGAGATTTGAAGAATCCACCTTTTCTTGTTTAGAATGGTAACAATTCTTATTCGGATCATTATTGACTAAATGCATACTTCTCTTAAAGCACAATGGATTCACCCATGTAGCAATAATCCTGCGCTTTGCATGCTTTTTGTCACTAAGAGGTAGCTTATAATAACACTGGGGGAGAGAAGGGCATTGAGTACTGACCTGCCACCTTGCAAAAGTAACTCGTTTGGTCGGTTTTTGTAGTTTGCTACACGTTTTGTTGAGATCTCCATAGTAATGGCATCAACTTGATAATCTCGAAAAACACCGTGAGGACCTGTGGGAACACCCAGTGCCTAAAATAAAGTAACAGTTGCAACATATGATCAGAAATCCAACAGAGTAACTTACCTAACGTTCACAAAGACTAATTTTTCTAACTTTGAAATGTTTTTTGTGATTAAAACTTGTAGCCTCCATCAACTGGAAGGACACACAATCCAACCACCAACAAGCCACAATTCTGTTTTCTAGAGGGTTTGGGGGGATGGGATGTTTTGAAAGCATGTACCAGTAAAAGTGTTACCTCTTAGGTGTTAACAAAGAAGTGTCATTTTGAAGTATATACCTGATTATATAATGAGCTAGCAAGTGTAGCAGTGCCTTCAATATATTCTGCAACAGAAATACCAAAGTTCCATTGGGGATTCAAACTTCTAGCCACTGTGCCCAGTTTGTGAAACAGTTCAGCCAAACTTCTCAACCACCAAGAGTCCAGCAATGGCCCTAATTTCTCAACCTTCACCCGTAATCGTTGCCCATTTACAGCCAAATAGTTCACAACATTGATCAGATCGAGGTTTGGCATCTGTCCATTGGATGCTTCAGCATATAAATTGAGAACATCTCTCTCTGCTTTCTCACTGCCATCTGTAACCTTTATGACAAGGGCAGCAGCCATTGTGCCAGCACGTAGAAAATCATTGGGTCTCTTTCTTCCAGTTGTTGGACTCGCATTTGATTCAAATAGACTTCTTCCAGAACCATCAAATGATGGTGTGTGATACTCTCTTAGCCACGCAGCAACTGCAGCATATTCCCCATGCTGTGAATCCGCAGCAAGCCATATGATATCTTTAGCTAACCACGTCACTCGAGTGAGCAGGGAGAAAATTGAGTATGCAATACCTAGTGATAAAGCCTCGCCCATGCTGGTCTTAACAGAATTATAAGGGGTCACCAATACAATAGCCTCCTTCCCATCACCACGTGGAGCTCTTATAAATCCAACTGTATTGATACCATATGATGAACAAGTATAATTCTCCTGAGCTATTCCTTGATCAGGACTGGAGAAAAAATGCAGGGGGTTAAACTTATTCACTTGAGGTAGGAACTTGTGAAAATTAACTTCACCGCCCAAATCCGTTATATGTTGTGCTACCAAATCTTGGATTCCTCTACATCCATGAAACAAAGGAATGATTTAGATATACATGTAGATATAGAGTAGAATTAGGCTGTCAAAAGTAGAGATAAACAAATAACGACTTACAAAGGTACTACTGATCTCAAATAAACTTTTCCTACTCCCCCCTTAGACACCTCAATGTATGTACAGTGGTTTATGTTGGTGAAAAGCTTCCCTATTAAGTTATTGTCTGAAGATTCTGTTTGCTCCATTATCGAATAAGGAGAAGAAGACATAAGAAACGAGGGGTGTAAACAGTCAGAACCTTAATTGCATAATGCTATTCAGGGCACAAAAACATGTAAAGGAAACCACGAAGACTCTTTGCTATATCTAGCTTTCCCCGCCAAAATAGTACAAATAGAAAAGGAAGTTCCTTATCATGTGATCATCTTGAAAGAGTACTCCTACATGAGATAATGAAAGTGTACACTTCTCACCAAATTAAGGACATCATAGTTTTATTAGAAAATCTCAGTCAGCAAGTAATCAATGTTCAATTATCATTTGTCAAGTGGTTTCTTCTAAGGATCTCAGCTACATTAGAAGAAAGCAACATGGACACATGAAGGAAAGATATTTGGCATAAAATAATGTTGAGGCAAGTACATACATGCTTGAGCTATCAGTTTTGAAATCAAAGCTAACGACCTTGTTCACAAACATTCTAGCCCGTGAAACATCATCATTCGACATCATGGGACTAGCAGAACCTGCAAAATGATGGTCCAAACCAAGGTTAAGGGGGAGAATTTTTATAGCAGTAATCACTAGAGTTGGACATTCATAGAAAGGACAAGGAAATTTTACAAGGTAAGCATAAAACTAGCTTTCTATCAATCAATCAATCAACTACTACAAATCAATCCTACATTAGTTGTTCGGCTATGCAATCCTCTACATTCACTCTACTCTGTTCAACCCTATTCATTCTAAAACTGAATAATTGAACTTTATTCCAACTCACATTACAAAAACTCAAGGGGCAAATTCCTGCAAGAGCTCAATGCCATAACGGCAAGCTACCGTTTACATTTTTCGTGATCTAACATTAGTGGAATTTGAGATTCTGAAGAGATAATTTGTGCTTTCACAGCAGAAAAATGAGGAATAGCAGGATAACTAACCAGGCATGAGGGCATTTTCGGAAATGTAAGTGTTCTTAGCGAGAACAGGCAAAAGTAACAGAGCAAAAACACCAGCTGCGCAGCAAGCCACACTGAATACATACCAAAATGCAAGATTAATCAGTGAATAACTCAAAACCTTTAAACCTCTCATTCATATGCTTAATTTACTACTTCAAAAAGTGTCTGAAGTTTAGATACAGAAAGAGTAAGCGAGTAAACCTAACAATGAAACTGTGAGAGATAAGGAAGAGGCCAAGGCGGATGATTGGTCGAGGCTTCGCCTTCGCTGGCTCAGCATCCGCCATCGTCTCCATCGGCGTCGATAATTTCTCCTTTCTCTCTCTTCGAAATCGGATCTACTCTACACCCTTTGCTCTCTTCATTGATTCATAATTTGTCTTCAAACGACGTCGTACGGATTGAACTGTTGACTTGGGATCCGGCGGGTTTCATCGGGTTGTCGGGTCAATCAACTTCTGATTCAACCCTCTTTGCCGCTTTTGCCCTTATTTCAGCTATGTACTTTCCGTTGGTTAGTTTTCTTCTTGCGAAAAAGGACAAATATAGTCTCCGTTATACTTTTGAGATATTGGTGTCCCTATCGTTCAAAAATTAGAGCATATATACCCTTTATATTAACAGGCATACACGTGTCATAATCTTATCAACCTATACGCTCTAATTTTTGGACGGCAGGGGCACCAATGTCCCAAAAGCATGACGCAGGGTAGATGCATACCATTTACGTCAATTCGGAGTATATTTGTCCTTTTTCCTTTTTTTCTTTTTTTGTGCAATGTTTAAAATTTGTATTTTAAGTTGCATTGAAAGTTTCATTATTTTTAAGAAATATGATTATTCAAACAGAAAAGGATCTAAGATATCTTGAACTATTGAATTTGGTGTAAAAATATCATTCGTTAACCTTTTGACTCCAAAATGCCCCTGATGTCAACGTATTGACTCTAAGAAGTGACCAAAATTTAACTAACGGTTCAAAAAATAGCTATTTACCCATTTCTTTCTCCTTTACAATTCAGGCTGGAAATTCTTTTTGATTTAAAAACAATATAAAAATCTTTTATTTGTCAATTTTTATTTATTAAACGGTTTTTTTCTTTCAAATAAGAGTTTAGGTTTGTGTTTATTATCTAAAAAGATTATTTATTTTGTTAAACTATTCAAATGTTTGACGTGATTTGTAAGCAAATTTCACTCTTGTAATTTTTTTTTAGATATTTATGTTGTTTATCACTCAATTCATTTTAAACCTGTATTTAAATATAAAGGAATTAGATATTTCATTTAGTTTGATCTAATCCGTTCAACTCGTTTTATATTCAATTTCTACCGCTTCTTTATCACTACTAATTTAAATGGTCAAATGCCTCAAATATTGATAACAACTCATAAATAAGATTCATGAATATATTAACACATGAATTTACTACACCACAAGGCCCAAGAAAATCCTAACGTTGGCTAAACCTTAGATATTAATCAGATCCCTATAATATACTACTCCCTCCATTTCATATTAATTGAATTTTTGAAGTGTTTCACACCCTTTAAGAAAAGTAGATTAAGACATAAATTGAACATAGTTTTTCATTTTTACCCTTATTAATTATTGTCAAATTTATTGAAGTCATCACATTGAAAATCCAAATGAAGGGTAAAATTGGAAGAACACTCTAAAAGTAGTCTTGAAAATTGAAGAATTAAATTAATTTGAAAAATAAAAAATGCCTGAAAAATTCAATTAATATGAAATGGAGGGAGTATTACATTAGAAGTAGAATGAATACCTTTTTTTCTTTTTATATTGCTACTGTTCATTTAAATTTATTTTTTTCCATTATTTAAATTTTGAAGTCCTTAAATTAATATTCACGGTTCAATTTTATATTTGTTTTGGTCTACCTTAAAATCAAACTGATTATGCTTGTTGGAATGTATTTATCAACTAAATACACAATGTCTCATATAGTGGTCCATGTCTATCAGAAATCAAACAGATTGATAAACCTATTTTCTATCAAAATATCTATACGTGAAATATTTCACTTTAAAATATGACAATTATTTATCTTTTGTTGATAAAACAACAATCTCACATTTATATATATTTTTCAAAAAGTTATATAACCTTAATAATATAAATAAATCATTCCTAAATACTTCAATATATACAAGCAAACAGTAGAGAAAACATGTTAGCATGTCTATACAACAATTTAATGAATAAAAGTATGTACAACATCTCCACAAAAATCCTACCAAAAAAGAAACATCACCACAAAAACATATTTATAGTCATGACAAATTATAAATTAGTATATTTATATATTCAATTTGATTTTTTTAGAATATAGAATCAAACCAAATATCATCATTTATTCACATTGAAAATCAAATCAAACCAAATCGAGAGAATATGTCAGTAGTTTCGACTTTTCTTAGACGCATTTCCCTAAAAAAAGAAATATGTCTTACAAAGAAATTAATAAATTTTCATACTTAAAAAACAAGATAGATGATATTTTTATAGCAGAGGGGAAGTCCCGTAGGCCGTAGAATTTATTTGTACGTAAATTACCAAAAAAAATATTAAAATTATGTTTATTTTTAATATAAAAATATTATTTTCTGCTATTCAATTTATAAATAACGATGATCTGATTTCCTATTAATGGAAAGGATAATGATGTTGATTGAGATAAGCATGCATGCTTGATTGCAGACATTGTGGCACACACTGTCTCTTCTCTTTTCCAACGCGTGATAGGGCAGGGCATGCACCATGTCTTTACATTTACTAATGAATCATCAATTGCTAAATTAAAATTTTAATCTCTTTCATATGGAGAAAATATTTTTATAGGATAATAACTTTTCTATATCGTTTAAGTAATATGTAAAGTTTATTTTTGATTATTTATAAAATTATATTACGGTCAAATATAGTTAGAGTGAGGTGGATCAAATAACAGTAGTTGTTTGGATAGTAATCGTCTTCTATCTTTAATCTTAAGATTTTAAATTCATCAAAGGAGTGAAAGTGGTGAGAATTCCTAGAAGGGATAACGAAAAGGAGGATATATAGAAGTAGATTCAAGATTAAATATTTTGGCTCAATATGTAAGCTTCTTATATTGATATTTTTAAAGTTGTAAGTTTTATCTATCATTTGTTGTAATTTAAATAATTTTTATGTTCTAGGGCAAAAATACTGGGTTCAAAAGAATTTGACGCTATATTATTAAAAATCCATCTTTGAATATGCAGTAGTGATACAAACAAACTTAACATAACATATTCAAGTGAAACAATTAATAATTATGATAATTTATCAATATATATTTACATGCAAGAAATCAAAAGCTCACATTTCAATTAATTGAATATTTAATATGTTGAATTTGATATCAGACTAATATCTGAATTTATAATAATTGAAAAATCAAAAATATTATCAGCCATACTTTTATTTTATGTTTGTAATAATTAATGCGTTCTCCTATATCATGATTCATGTACACTTAATTTTCTGCATGGACGAAGCACATAAAATGTCTTTTTCAAAAATAAATGACGATAAAAATGAATTCAAAATTTTTATTCTATTTGTTTATTTTTACTTATTTATTATTTCATTGAAAAAATCAATTTTATTTATCATTTTTAACGTATCAAGAAAAGATAATTATCCTTTTCATGTTTTATTTTTAGCATTAGTTACTTATTTTCTAAATATTTTTTCAAAAACTAATCCTATGTACTAAAATATCAATTAATTGGAATAGTATGGTAAAATAATTATTCAATTGTTGTTTTTTAATGAGCGTGTCGAGCCTAAATATAACAAAGTAATACTCCCGTTGTCCCTAATTACTTGTCCACTTTTAAATTGGCACACTTATTAAGAAAACAATGATTAACATAGTGAGTTTACCATTTTACCTCTATTAATTATAAAGTGGATGAATTAAAAATTTAAATTTCAAGAAGTTCTACCTTTTTTAAACTAATTAATTGAGGGTATAATAGGTAAAAACAATTTGTTAATTCTTGATTTGTCAAAATGGACAAGTAATTAGGAACAACTATAAAAGGAAAAGTTGACAAGTAATTAGGGACAGAGGGAATAGTTAATTAACGGAGTATATATTCCAATATATCTCGTTTAATCGTGCCATAATCTCATTATTAGGTGACCAGAAAAGAAAGAAAACTATAGAAATAGAGTAATTAATTGTCTTGTGGTCATGATGGACAAGAAGACACTAAGGTAAATATTCAATAATTATTCCACAATGATGCACAAATTTAGGCGTGCTGCCTATGCGTTGACCTATGTTCTTATAGAATCAATTACTTGGTTATTACTATCTCTTTTTTTTATTCGTTTGTAAATCTCGATTTAGTATAATAGTTTACTAAATAAAAAGATAATTTGTTTTAGGCAAACTGTGTGCAACATTCTAGTTTAACAGTTCGTAAATCACATTAAAAAGATATATCATACTCTCTTCGTTGCATAAGTCCCCCCCTTTTTTTATCCAATTCTTTAGTCTTTAGGGAGCCAAAGGTCCCTAATTATTTGTCCACTTTTAAATTGACACACCTATTAAAAAAATAATGATTGACATAGTGAGTTTATCATTTTACCCCAATTAATTATAAAATGGATGAATTAAAAATTTAGATTTTCAATAAGTTATACTTTTTTCAAAGTAATTAATTGAGGGTATAATATGTAAAAAATAATTCATTTCTTGATTTGTCAAAATGACAAGTAAAAAAGGAAAATTTGACAAGTAATTAGGGACATAGTGAGTACTACGTAAATTTTGTGCGACTTTTGTGACCCCTCATTTGAAAGATCACTTGCTCAATCAATTCGATTACCTTCAATATCTAGGATTAACTTGCCTTAAACAAAGATTAGTTAAATGGATAACCCTTTAATGACCGGAGAATATTGACCGGCGGTGCACATGCGGCGGTTCTAGTATGTCACATGCGTGCATGTGAAGCCTCCGCAATAGTAGTAAATGTTTTTGAGTTTCAATTAATTAATTATTAAAAATATATATTAATTAATCATATGTAAAAGAAGAATAATGTATTTATTGATTTGACACATGTGGCGAACACAAATAAATTTTCTTATGTCCTTTTGCTTTCGTTATTGTTATTTATCATACAAATAACAAGTTTATTCCAAATGGGACATGTTAATTCAGTAGACCGTTCTATTTTAATTTATGTGATACTATTTTTTAATTCTAAAAATTCAATTTGACCAATATTTGAAATAAAATTAAATATGATCAATTTAATATTTTTAAAATAAAATTTAAATATTTAAAAAAGTATACAAAAATATTATAAGTTGTCATTTTTTGTTATATTGATACAATAAAAATATATATTTTAAAATGTTGATCCACATAATTTAAATTATCAACCATTAGGAGTAATGAAATTACAGTTGGAGCAACAAAAAAATGTTTGAGCTATTTATGATTATTAGAATTCAGTGAATTGTCCCATCAAGGACTAATCATATTGCATTTGAAATAGTAGAAGTTTTATATTTTAAGGAATCAATATTTATTTCGTTAATGATTCTTTCTTAAAATTTTATATTTTTATATTACTTTAAAAGAGGATTTCTTGGTCATATATAAAGGTTGAATTTTAGACTTATGATTAAATTAAATGAAAACCAAAAATGCATTTTTAAATACTTCGTCTATCCTAAATTAGATGATAAAAAAATTCATTCTATACGCATTAATTAAGCTAAAAAGTTTTTTTTACTCATTTTAAGTAAATGGATTCTTTTAGTTTCTCATATAGATAAAATTTAGACGTTTGCAAACCATAATTTTTTTTTGCTGTTTAAATTATTACTCCATTAAAATGCGATGAGAAGACTTTAGCGATTAATGAATAAATAAAAATAGGTTTTGTTTTAGCAAAAAAAAAAAAAAACGAAAATAAGTAATTGGCATTTTTTATTTCTAAGTCCCAACTGAAATTCCAAAATTGCTTGCAATTTAGGGTGTGGAAGGATTTTCGTCTATGTGAATTTAGTTTAATACTTATATATGGCTTAGAACTTTAGATTAAATTTTTTGTTCACACATCTTCAAATTAGAGAAAAAAATAATGCAAATGTCTTTTTAAAAAAGTAATAAATGACTTCATATTTTCTAAAAATGTTAAATAGTTTAAAACACATTGGCCAAAGGACTAGCACTATTTCTCTATATGAAATACTAACTACTTTGGTCTGTGGGTAATATATAATCTATTCCATCAATTTTTTGCCGGTTGTTTCTTTTGAGACAATTATTTAATATATATTTTTAATTTCTCATATGATTTATTAATTTTTTAGATTACCGTTCATTTTTTTTAGCAAACTAAAAATTAGTTTATGAGAATATGTTAGATTAACACTAATATTACTTATTTAGTGTAGTTTTACAAGTGAAATTTGTACGCAGATCTTTATCCTATCTTGTGAAGGTAGAGAGAGACTGATTTTAATAAACTTTTAACTAAAGTAAAGCAAGAAAATGTCGGATTATGATACAATTTTTTGTAAATTTATGTCAACTTTAGAAGATAGTCTAATATTCTCTGAGTAATGTTAAGCAATATATAAATAAATATTAAATTAAAATATTATATTATCTAAAAAGTAATTTCTTGTATTTTATATGGCTTTTGAAAAAATAAACAAAATCTAAAAAATGATCCAATTTCTTCTTCTTATTTTTTTCCACAAATCAATCATCTATTTCAACTTTAATTGGAATGTCCTACTAAATTAACAACATAAAAATAGCTCTCTATGTGCTAATTAAAATGAGTTCAAATTGTTTTTTGCTAGCTATAAAGAATCATAGTCGCTATCTTTCATGTGCTTTCTAGGTAAACTTCATTTAAATGTAGCAATTCGCAAATCACCAGATAAATATAAATTGCATTAACAAGCTCGTACAAGAAAATCAACTTGTATCGAAAAGTCCTGCTAAACTAACAACATAAAAATAGTTCTCTATAAGCTAATTAAAATGAGTTTGATCAAAATACTATTTTTTTCATAATTACAAATCCTGATCACTATCTTTCATTTGCTCTCGAGGTAGACTTCATTTCAATATAAAAATCATAAATCACTAACAAACATAAATTACATTAACAAACTCACGTATTGCAAACTCGACTAAAAAAATACTAATAATACCAAACCTAAAATAAATCATTCAGAAGATCTTTGTTCAATCAACTCGACTATAGCCTAGTCGGCTTAAAATGGAATTTTAATAAGGATATCCATATAGCTGGCTTAATTGCTCTCCGTACTCTGAATAAAAGTTGTCCAATGTTTTCTAATGCAAATATTAATATGCATTTTTCCAGCTTTCTCTCTCACACACAGAGTGCTAAGTTACAGTATACATATTTTTGTATTTTACGATAAAGAAGAAAGCTTTCTATACTACTACTCCCAGTTCAGTATAAGAAGCAAGAAAAGGAGTTGAAAGGTAAAGCACAAAGAGAATTATAGTAACATTTTTTTTTATATATATAATTTCTCTTAAAGGTGAAGACAGCTTTTCTCGAATCAATTTGCTTTAGCTTTGCTTTGTTTCTCTGTCTTTTGCTTTGCTTCTTAGTTTTCTTTCATTCTTTCATTCATACAACTTTCTCTCCTTTTCTTGTCTTTCTTCTTTTTCTTCTCCATTGTTAATGTCTCTTCAAACCCCATTACCCCACTAAAACCCCAACTCACTAATTCACCAGAAAATTGGAGTATATTACTTACCATCTTTCTTGTATTTTTTTTTATTTCGATCGGATCTGAAAAAGGAGTTATAGAGTAAAGATTGTTTCACTTTTGGAGCGAGTTCTTGAAAGGGTCTCAACAGTAATGAAAGATTAAATTTCTGGGTCTCATTTCTTTAATCAGGTAATAATCAAGAACCCCTTTTTCTGTAATTTGTTTGTTTATCTGTTTTGATGATTCTTGTGGAATTGTGGGAATAAGTAAAGAAGGAAACTTCAGAGAACCATGCAAGAAGTGTTAAAGTTTATGCCTTTTTTGGTGTATGTTCTTTCCTGGATTTAGGAAGTAACTTAATTGATAATGTAATGTCTGGTGTGAAAGATCTTTGATATCTACTGTCATGCAATTGTGTAGTTGAAGTTATGTTTGATTTTAAAGCATTGATTGTAATGAACGAATCCAAGATGTACTCCTACAAGTAAAGGGAGTTCGAACAGAGATTGGTTGTTGAACTGGAATAGAGTGTATTAGTTTAAGTATAGTGTTCATACAGAGATCATTGACTCCAACTAGTTTTGTATTGAGACGTTGTTGATTGATTGACTAGTTACAAGTGAAGTATTGAGATGGAGTTGATTGAGTGATTAGTTACATGTTAAGTATTGAGACGTAGTTGATTGATTGATTAGTTACAAGTTAAGTATTGAGACGTAGTTGATAGATTGATTAGTTACCAGTTTATTAGTTTCTTTGCCAAAGATTCCTTCCGGTTTGTTTAAGAATTTTTTTGCTGGTAATAGAACCGATTCCAGAATTATTACTTATTAGAAAAAATACTTTGTTCTACATGGCTTTAAGTGCTTATTTTGTCTCATAGAGTAACATAAGCTAATACTCTCACTTTTTGTGGTACAATGGATGTGTCTAGGTGGAAGAGAATAATGGAGTCACTTGTTGAAGGAATCAGTTCCTTGCCAAACAGTCGCACTCCCTTCACTGCTATTAAGGGTAATACATCTTCAGCTTCCAGGACAAGTCGTCCTCCCCATCCTACATCAATGAGACAATCTAGATGTAAAGAGTTGTCCTTCGATCCAATAGCTATTGATATTGGGTCAAAGCCAACTGATACCCCAACAGGGTCGGTGGCTGCTTCTAAGAGTTCGCATAAATCATCCAGTGATCGTATAAAGAGGGATGATGTCTCTGACTCGAGGAGACACTATTCTGAATCGACTAAAGGAAAAGAGTGTCAGAGAATAGAAGATGCTCTTGATCAACCATCAGAAGAATGTTCACTGGACCGCGTATTAATCTTTGAAACCAAATCATCTATTAAGGATCCACTTCATGATAACAAGCACACTACGTCAGGTGGCTATGTGGAACGCAAGGATTTTATGTTACATGCTGTTGCCAGAGGAGATGCTGACCTTCTAAATGGTCAGTTGACATCTCAATCTGGAATAAGCTATTGTCCTAGTCCACAGAATAGCTTTTATACTGCCACACAGTACATAGAACCCAAACAAAGTTTCACCACTACAGAAGTCATCAGTGAATGTGCTAGCAGCATGGGCAAGTCTGGTGGAAGTGGTGATGTTAGCAACTTGTGCGATATCAGTGATAGCAGAAAAACAAGTTTCTACAGAGGCAGCACAGGTAGTGATATTAGTGATGAAAGCAGCTCTACTAGTGTCGGCAGTACAATGTATAAACCACATCAGGCAAATGATACAAGGTGGGATGCAATTCAAGCCATTAGATCTATTGATGGAACACTGGGCTTCAACCATTTCAGACTTCTGAAGAGATTGGGAGGTGGTGATATAGGAAATGTTTTTCTAGCTGAGTTGATTGGCACAAGAGATTATTTTGCCATGAAAGTGATGGACAATGCAGCTCTAGAGAGTCGCAAGAAAACTGTAAGAGCTCAGACAGAAAGAGAGATACTACAGTCTCTGGATCATCCTTTTCTACCAACACTATATTCACACTTTGAAACAGACAAATTTTCTTGCTTGGTGATGGAATTCTGCCCTGGAGGAGATTTACATGCACTTCGGCAAAGACAGCCAGGAAAGTTTTTTCCCGAGCATGCTGCCAGGTTAGGCTAGTTTCTGAAATGCATAGTTGTTGATGTTGTAGCTATTTTACTTAAATCTCCTTTCAGCTGGAAGTGTCTTGTTTTGTCCATATATCTACATATTCAGGGCATCTTTGATCTGTGTTTTATTTTGTCCATATATCTATATATTCAGGACATCTTTGATCTGTAGGTTTCACGGTCAATAAGTTAGTTCTTGCTGCAATCTTAATGATCAAAGTACGTTACATTGATTTCCCAATAAACCGGTCTCTATCATATTTGATTGTTTTTGGCTATGTTAACAAATTTTCTTTCTTGAAACCTGCATATATCATGATATAAGGGGGTCTCAAGAAACCCTATTAAATTGGAATTCCTATTCATCTTTGGCACAAGGGAGGTCCTGGATAAATTGTAGTATGGCTAGAATATTATTTTTTTTGCTACTTCTGTAGCATATAGTGGTCTTACAGTTCAAACCTGATGATGAGAGCTGAGATATCCTGCACTATGCTCGTCACAGTTCACTTGTTTCTACTCCATTTGTTTGCCTTGACGTGAATTGAGTTAAACAAATTGCTTATTCTATCTAGCTTGACGTGAATTGAGTTAAACAGATTGCTTATTCTATCTAGCTTTCTTCACTTTTATTAAACATTGAGCTCAAACTGGATCCTTGTCTTTTATCCATTATGCAATTACTGCATTTACATTATATTATTTTCCAATATACATGTTAATATTCATCAGTAAATCATTCGGTTAAGAAATGAAAACTGATTGGCATAAAGTTTGTAGTGTTGGTTATTATCTCTGCTAGAGTGCCATGGATAATGGAGTGGTTTTCTCTACTCAAGATTTGTTTGTTGTTTTCCATATCATGGACAAAATTTACGAAGGTGCCCATGCATCTTGATCAGTGATGTTAACTTGCTCTTGTTATGTTGTTGTTTGGAGTATAGGTTTTATGTAGCAGAAATTCTCCTTGCTCTAGAATACCTGCACATGCTTGGAATCATTTATCGAGATCTTAAGCCAGAGAATGTTTTGGTTCGAGAAGATGGCCATATAATGCTGTCTGATTTTGACCTCTCCTTGAGGTGTGCTGTGAGTCCAACATTGGTTAAATCCTCAAATTCAAGCTTAGAGTCGAAGACTTCATCATACTGTGTCCAGCCTGCTTGTATTGAGCCATCTTGTGTCATCCAGCCTGCATGTTTTTCACCGCGTTTCCTAAGGCCCAAGAAAGGAAAGAAGACGAAACAGAAATCTGAGATGCACAATCAAGTGAGCCCGCTTCCAGAGCTCATGGCTGAACCGACAAATGCTCGATCCATGTCTTTTGTGGGAACACATGAGTACCTTGCTCCAGAAATCATTAAAGGCGAGGGGCATGGTAGTGCCGTTGATTGGTGGACTTTCGGGATCTTTCTCTATGAGCTCTTGTTTGGGCAGACACCTTTTAAAGGAGCAGGCAACAGAGCCACCTTGTTTAATGTCGTTGGCCAGCCCCTGAGATTCCCTTCATCACCTAGTGTTAGTTTTGCTGCAAGGGACTTGATAAGAGGTCTACTTGTGAAAGAGCCTCAGCATCGCCTAGCATATAGGCGGGGTGCTACAGAAATAAAACAGCATCCTTTCTTTCAGAGCGTTAATTGGGCACTTATCCGGTGTGCTAGTCCTCCAGATGTACCAAAGGCGTTTGTGCTACATGACGCGCCCAGAGCACCAGCAACAACGGGTCCAGGTGTTGATGTGAAACCTACTGATAATTATTTTGAGATTGATTTCTTCTGAGTATACTTGTTTTCTTGACAGTTTAAGTCCCCATATCATCTTATATGATGAAGATCCCTTAGGAAGAACATCAATTCATTGTTCCTTTCGTATGAACATGTAAAGTGCATACTGTCCTGAAATGCAAATGCATAGGAATTGGATTATGGAATGCCACTTTTTCTCACATATCTTCTTCATTTGTCAGTGTTTAAAGCTTATCCAACTCGACGAATGAAATGGCTTGTCGTTGTTGTCTACTTCTCTGGTCCATAAAGTTATTTTAGGTGTCAATGGCCAAGTATGTTAATATGAAGCAGTGAAATGTGAGAAGCATAAGGCTTATAAAGGTGAGTTTTGCTGCTGGTGCTTTTAGAGGTTCCACTTATGAAGGAAAGAGTTGATTGACAAATGAATTGGACTGATTGAAGCAAGGCAAAACTATGCAAGTCTTTTTGAAAGATGACTTTTACACAACCATCATCGTCAGCCATCACCATCATTAGTGCCAATCATAACAATCACCACTGCTATCAATCACCAACAACCACCGGTAGTCACTACTCACTATCACATCAACCATTCCAACTATTACTGTCAACCACCATCACACTCCTATTATAAGCTTGTACAAGTTTGTTACTCCCTCTGTCCCTAATTACTTGTCTACTTTTGAATTGACACACCTATTAAGAAAACAATTAATGACATAGTGAGTTTACCATTTTACCCCTATTATTATGAAGTGGATGAAAAGTTTTACATTTTTCAAAGTAATTAATCATTTAATTGAGGGTATAATAGGTAAAAAAATTTGTCCTTTCTTGATTTGTCAAAATGGACAAGTAATTAGGGATAACTATAAAAGGAAAAATGGACAAGTAATTAGAAACAGACGGAGTACTATTTATAAGTACTCCAATGCCACCACAACCAAGGAAGTACAAGTTTGTTACAGTACTTATTACCATCGCATACAAATTTCTTTTAACACAATTTTTTTATAAAATTCTTTTCTACTAATGTAGAGTGAGTTTTCAGAAATTCAAATTGTTCTCTAACCTAATATACTAAGTAGAGAGTTGTGTGACCCTGGCCTAGCGTTAGCAATAGAACATCTATTACAAGACAAGAAATTAGTCAAATTTACTCCTATTTTTATTCACACCCACCATTCAAATTTAGAAAGTTGGCTGCTGGAATTTAGCATGACGCCCACAACACGCATCTTAAAGTCAAGTATGAAAAAAGGGGCTCTTTTAGTGCCCTTTCCTTTTTAGTTTACCGCCATATATATTTAAGAATTATTTTAGACCAAAAATTTTGGCGTATGCCCACAGGCCACAACATACACATTAAAGTTAAATATGAAAAAATGGCTCTTTTAGTTTACTGCCATATAAATATTTAAAAATTATTTTAAATTACAAATTTTAAAAACATTTTTTAATATATTGTGTCAAGTCAAACAGTATCACCATGGAGGGAGTAAAAAAATATTTATTTGGACTTTTCATTACCTTTTCCCAAATAGTCCAAAGAAAAAAAATGGTGCTTATGAGTTTTGCAACATAAGACCAAGTAACTTGTCAAAAATTCCTGCTACTTAATACTCCAATAGGCTCATTCTCTCCACGTTTCCCATTTTACTTTCACTACTCTCTCTCTCTCTGCGAATTCTAACAAACACCGATGGCCGGAAACTCGGAGGACGAAATCGTCTCCGACGACGTCAAGTTTGGGTTCCAGCGCCCAGAGATGTATGAACTTAAGCTTGCCGGTACTGCTACCGTCTACGATCGTCACGTATTCCTCTGCTACAAATCACATGAAGTTTGGCCTTCTCATCTTGAATCCTCCGACTCTGATCCACTTCCGAAGCTATTTGCTGCTACTCTTAAAGCTCGCAGGGATGATATCAAACTCAAGGTTAGTGATTACTTAAGTCAACGTTAGTAATGAACTTCGCCTCTATTGGATTTAGTTTTTGATTCAGAAATTAGCATATCGGTTATTTTGGATCTAGTATGGATAATACTTTTGAACTAGTAGAAATAACATTATTGAACATTTGTTTATAATTTATAGTGTTCAAAGTTTAATACAAGTATAAGAATACTTAGCTGGTCGATTAGAATGCACAAATAGTAGGTTTACGTTATTAGCTTTTCAATGTGTGTTGGAGAAGTTTTTAGTACACAATATAATAGTTCCACTTCGCTGATCAATTGGAATGCTGTCTGTAGTTTTACGGTTTTAGCTTTGCAAGTGTGATACTGAGTTTAATGCGTTTATTGGCTCGGTGATTGTTTGTGGTAGACTATTTTGACGATTTGCGAAGTACGTGAAGACATTGGACTATCGGATGGAGATGTTCTGATTTTTCCTGATATGATCAAATACAGGTAGATTTCGACATTCTTCTATGTTCTTATAAATATCATTGTATTATTCTGTGTGTAGTAGACTAGAAGTGATGAAATACATAACTAGTCTGTCTAAAATCTTGAAAAGAAAAATAAACATCACTTGATTCTTTTTTCCTCACAACAGTATGTTGTTTTAGAAGAAATTAGTCCTGTATGATTAAATACCATACTGCTGTACTTATCTCATAGAGTAATATTTTTGGCAATTTTTGCATCTCAATATCTAAGTTTTAGTTTAAAATAAATGAATTAATGTAGTTCGATTTACTTCTCTTTTAGATTTCACTTAGTTAGCAAAAAGTGACAAACTAGTTAGGACCAAGGGCTCACTTTTTTAATTACCTCGTGATTTTGTTGAAACATATTTGACCCAACCATTCTATGCATCTCCAAGCATTACCTTACCTTGAACTTGAGTTTATGTCTGGTTCTTTTAATCAAGGAATTTGAAGGAGTCAGATGTTGATGCTTTTGTTGAGGATGTGCTTGTGAGTGGCAAGCCATGGACTTCTGGACTGCAGGAGCCAATAAGTGGTTCTTATGTTTTTGTCTGTTCCCACAATAATCGAGATCGAAGGTGTGGTGTCTGTGGGCCAATTCTGATTGAGGAATTCAGCAAGGCAATTGAGTCCAAGGACTTGAAAAACGAAGTTCATGTGGCTGCTTGTTCACATGTTGGTGGCCACAAGTATGCTGGTAATGTGATAATCTACAGTACGGATAAAGAAGGGAAAATTGCTGGGCATTGGTAAGAGCTAATTATATACTTATTGAGGTGCTCTTCTAGTTTCCATCAGTTTCTTGACCAATTCAGTAGTATGTGGCATGTTAAATGGATCAAAGTGGAGAAGCTCCTCATTAGAATGTCTATTATAAATATGTTATATGTGGTCCATTGTCGTAATGCAGGTATGGCTATGTTACCCCAGATGAGGTACCTATTTTGCTGGACGAGCATATCGGAGAGGGAAAAATCCTTGAACGACTTTGGAGGTTTGTATTGGATGTGCTTTGCTTTTGTTTCTCATTTGCACAATTTGGGGTTTGCTCTATATTTGTTATAAATTCTTCATTTAGCTTAAGGGAGGTTTGGCCTCGTCAACTTAATCTTAAGGAAATATTTCCAATGCTTTTCTTGGTAAAAGTGCTTATAAGATGTAGATTTTACTCTTCTGCTTTGGGTTTTCTCAATGTAATTATGATCAGAAATTAAGCGAGCTTTTGCCTGGAAAAAGAGTTTGCTCTGCACATTACCTTTAATCATCAATCATCTCACCACATGCTAACTCGCTTGAGTAAAACTTGGTTTAGACATTCAGTGATATTAGTTATACAATGGTTATTTTCTTAATCTTCAAACCAAATGTTGAAATAATTTTTCTAATACCTCCAACCAAATGACCCTCAGTGCATGAAACAGAGAATATAGACTTTGTGCTAACTTGGTACTGTTTTAGATGTTATTGAATTTCTATAGCTCATAGATGTTACAAATTTGGTTCAGTCCATTTTTCTTTTCTGGTGTAGGTTGGTGAGGTAAGAATAGCCTTATATTATGATTATGATCCTTATGAAAGAAAAATGATTTGATCTCTCCCTTACTCATATTAGGAATTTCATCTCATAAATCTAACTAAGGTCAACAAATATCATGTATGTTGAACGAATGTGTTTGGCTGGACAAGCAACCTTGTAGATTAGTAAACGTGCATACAAGTTGTCTCAGATGCCACCTATCCTAAAATAAAGTATGCATAAATACATAAGCACCGATGCATACACACACACATATCATGTATGTTGAAACCCTATATAAACTTACCTATTCTAGATTATCTTTTTGCTGCCTTAACAAAACCACTCACTGTGACTTTAATGTTAACTTGAAGCTAAATTCAATTGTGTTATTTGCACCAAAGTTAAAAATAGGTCAATCACTGGCATCACTAATAGAAAATTTGCTAGTGATTTCAAGATAATGTTCTATAATTGTTTCATCTGCTCATGTTGCCAAATTTTTCATAAAAGATAATCATAATAAAATTTAGCCCATAGATTTTTTCATGCTTGATCATGAGCTTTGCTTGTGAAAAGCTTTAATTATTGTATGTTAATTAATGAACTATCGTGATCAAAAGTAAACAAAGAGTGGTAGAAGATAATGGATCTTTGATCTTGTTAGTGGATCTATTTTTTTTTTCTGTTGGTTTTTTGCTGGTGATGGATGCCTATTCTCCGCATTCAATCTGAAGACGGGTATGAATGTCATTGTGGGTGGGAAATGCTAGATTGATTTTGCTGACTAGTTACGTAATAGAGTGCCAAAGATAATGCCTTTCCTATTACAGAAAAGTGAATTCCTAGCATTATAAAACTTCTATTTTGATCTCTCTAAGTTTCAGTTGGAAGCAATGTTAAGCAGTTCAAAAGTTAAATATTTGCTCTTTTTCTCATATTATTTGGAGCACAGTTGTGATACACTTTACCCTGGTTAACTATAGGGGCCAAATGGGACTGCATGCTGAGATAACTAATAAGGTGAATGAGCTGAGTGTTCTCAGTGGAACCACTGTGGACAAAAAAGGAAATGCGCCTGTAGAAACTGCTAGTCAGGGCTGTTGTCAAGGTGCTGCAGGATTTTCTTGTTGTAGAGATGCAAATGCTGAGGGAAAAGAGGTAGAGAAGGGACAGGGAAGACTTCCATCCTGTTTCAGAAAATGGGATAAACCTGAAGTTTACACAGCCATTGGCGTCGTTGGAGCAGTGGCTGTTGTTGCTGTTGCTTATGGATTTTACAAGAAGTCACGCTGAAATGTTGTCAAGAAAGTGTATGCATCCAGAGATTCTTTTTAGAGAGTAATGATGTAACTCTAGACCATGACATTTGCTACGTGTTAGGTGTGAATTTTTCTGAGGGAGTAAAACGTAAATGCAGAACGTGTCCTACTGGGGAGATGAGCTCCTCTTGTTTTCTTCAAGTGAGCCACCGTAAAAGGGCCCACTTAGTTACACAACTGTTACTTTCTACATATACCTGCAGGTTTAGTCTATACTCTACAAAGATGCTTTAAATTCCAGGTGTGGAGGTCTTACTTCCTCGTGGTTTTGGTTAAAGATGAATAATAAGATCAGCACGGGTTTTGGGATGATGCATGGCTTGTTGCAAAAGTTTGTGGAAGTTGAAGTTGCTTTGTACATGAATTCACATTACTTTTACTTTTCATTTGATATATTCCTCAAACTAATATTTCAAAACTTAACTTCAATATTTGCAAAATAGTGTAAGAAACTATCTAAACCCTATAAGTTTATGTGCAGATATTATGATATAATAATCATACCAGATTGATCCTTTACCCCTTTCCAAAACTCAGAAAGAAAATGAATTGTACTGCTACTATCAACACAACTTGAACATCTATCACATGAAAATGTCATGTTCTAAGTTTTGAAATCATTTCCTCTAAGAGAGCTAGTGACATCCCTTCTGGTTCTCCTACTTGCTCAATCTGTCTCATAATCTGCTCAAATAACACAATATTCTTCGTCTGATTACTCGTTTGGCCACAATTTGAACAGTCTCTTAGAAGAAAAAGCAGTCTTTTTGCCTTGTCTCTTGCTCTCCTTGTCCCATCAACGCTCAACTGAAGCAATGCTGCCATTGCTCCTTCCCTTAAGATCATTCCTCTGTATCTGTCTCTGCAGCTATCGCATATTAGGAGTAGAATTGTCACTGCATGTTCTTTACATTGTCTTGAACCTGTTGAGACAGTAATACAATCAAGTAATTAAACATTCTACACTCTCTAACAACTTAAGCGTTTAGGTAATGTGGTCACACAGTTCTACGAGCAGACAAGAGGTCATAGATTTAAATCATAGTGCCACTTGAAAAATCAAAAATATTTTCACGTGGTTAACCTTCAAGAGGCATAATAACATTAAGTAGAAGTGCACTATTTCTAATGACTTAAACTTTTAGATGAGATGATCAGGCAACTAACCTTCCTCCATGGCCTCCACCAAACACTGGATTGCTCCCTCTGTTCTTGCAGCTTCCTCTAGTGCAATTCTTGATGAAGAAACAAGATTCTCTAGCAACGCCACAGTTTTTTCCATTACCAACTCCGAGGTAAGTTTGATTAGTCGGATCAAGGTAGCTACCCCTCCATATGAAACAATGGAAGGAATAAGCTGATTGCAAGTTGAAAGATTGTGAAGTGTTGACAAGATATCCAAATTAGCCTGGAAGCTTATGTTGTTGTAGGATTGTGAATTTAACAATTCAAGTAGAATTGGGATAGCCCCAAATGAAGCAATTTCCATCTTGTTTGAACCACAAGAAGAGAGGGTCAGGAGAAATGCCACTCCTAGCTCTACTAACAACTTGTTTTCGCATTGAATTACATCTAATAACACTGTTATACCCCCTGATTTTGCTATGAGTGTCTTGTTCCTGCAAAAATTAACAAGAATATTCATCATTTCAGTTCTGAAAATCAAACAGGTATCGATAGATACACTCCTATTCGTTAACATGTTTGGTATAACAAAAGTCATTTTTCGTACCAAACAGACCCCTGAATGAAATATACACGCGCTAACCTTTCACTGCGAAATGCTATGCTAAGCAGAGCAAAGAGTGCAGCTTCAATGACTTCACAATCATTAGTACTCAACATCAAAATCAATGGAGGAACAACGCCTTTTTCGGCTATTTTGTGCCTTTGCTTGTTGGAAAATTGAGCAAGTTGTCTTGCAGCAAGGAGCTGTGCTTGTCTATCACCAAAGAGGAGAGCTTCCACCACCATTTCTTCCATGGCTTGGAAACCCCCTCTGACCCCCTTTAGTTACCACTTGTTTGTTTATCAATATTTTGTTTCTCTTTTATATATGTATGATAAAAGGGTAGTAAGTATATTGGGTTGCTTGATGAGTATGTAATATGTGTGCCTTTTCAAGATTCTCCTTTTAATTTGATCTATATTTCTTGATTGGAAGCAATTCCCTTTTCAACTCTTCTTTTTTTTTTTACTTGACTGTCTTATGTGGAAATACCTTGGCTTGAATCTTTAACTTCCCTCTTATGCAAGGAACTGTTGTCAGCTTTATCCCCTAGTTTACTTATTATCAAGAGATCCCCCATCCCCTTGTCAATATACTAAACCATATATCTATGACCATCAAATGTCGTGGCTGAATAGTAAGTACACATTTATTCTTAATCAAAAGTCTCAGATTTGACTTCTGCTATAAAATCATCTTTGGTTGAAAGCACTTTACCACCTAATATGGGACATTTGCAAATCTAGATCATTTAGTCAGGCCTAGAGCGCATAACAAATACCGTGTGGAAAACCAAAGAAAAAAAACAATATTTGCAAAAATGTAAGGTATCATTTGAGGTGAATGAACTTGAAACACAACATCCATGTTAATAGCATCGGATTCAGTGTCTGATTCAGAATTTTTGAATTATGCATTTTGGATCACAATCTTTATAGTTTACTAGGTTTTGAATATATATATATATTACATATTTTAATAACATAAATATTAGATCTGAACCAAAAGCATTGAGTTCTATCGGTCCATAATAATTATAATGATGGCTCCGTCCTTGATTGGCTCCACCCTACATATATTAGAAAGGCAATATTTTTGGTTTGCCTTGTAATTTGTAAATGGAACATTACACAGTCAACAGCTGAAAAATCAAAGTAAAGCAGCCGTTATCCATTTTGTTTTTGTGGAATTAATAGCTTTTCCTTTTCGCCGTAAACTTTACCGAAATCTTCAATCTTTCCCCCTAAACTCTTTGCTTTGTAGCTTTTTGACTCAAACACTATATATTTCAAAGGATACAACAAAACAAAAAAAAAAGAAAAAAAAGTAGTACTACTATTAAATTTCACTTAATTAGTCATCATGTTTTACATGATTCAGCTTAAAAAAGTATAAAGTTAGTGAAAGGCCCGTACTTCGAAATGACAGTTGGTTTGGAAGATGGCCATCCACATAGATGATTCGGGATCGATCTCTTCTCAATTCCTTCTGAGACGAGTCTGTCGACTATCGCATAAGGCTTGCCTAGTACGATTTATATTCTCTGTGTAGTTTGCAAACTATTACACAGTGAGGGTTTATCTAGTGGGCCCTACGACAAGTTTAATCATCAGTATATATATAATGGTATTCACTGTTTAGGTAAAAATCGATCCAAATCGAGAATCGAATTAAACCGATTAAATAAATCAATTTTATTTGGGTTGGATTTTGTTTGATTTTAGATTTTAAAAAATCGATAGTATTTTGTTTGGTTATGATTTTGTTAAAAAAATTTGAAGAAATAACCGAATCGAACCGACAAATTATATACATATATTTTATTATTCTACGTACATAATAAAAAAAAATTCATAAACAATTTTAAAGATATTATATATGTTTTCATCGAAATTTATTTATAATTTACTTATGAAAGAAAAAATGCCCAAGGTGAGAACATTTATCTTATTGGTTTCATGTATATGAGTGTCTATGACAATTCGTTGTGGGACTAAAAGCCATTGTTTCTTCCTTCTAGGATAAAATAGTAAATTTTGAAGCTTTGTTCATAGTAAATTCAGTGATCAAAAGTTCTGTAATGTAAGTCATTCTAACTATTTTTCGTTTTGAATGGATTGTTATCACTTTTTCACGTTTTGAATGAATTATTTCTTTTATTTTTGTATATGATTGATAACCAAATAGCTGAACTAAACCGAACCGAAACCGTTAACAATCAAACCAATGTATATTATATTTTGTTTGGCTTGATTTTGGTAATTTTAAAATTGATTAAGTTGATTTAGTTTTGATTTTGATTTTAATCAATGATCGACCCAAACCGAACGCCCATAAGTACATGTATCTATCATTTATCAACAAACTTGAAAATGAAGGAACATGTTACCGACAAAAAATGAATTAATTAGTATGGTACTAATTAATCAATCAAAACACTCTATCAACTATGTGTTTTTTTGCTGGATGGTAAAAATATCAATTTTGGTATGTAAATAGTATAAGACAAAACATATCCCGTGCTACATGTTTTAAATTACTAAAGAATTTTGTCAATATATATGACATTATTTGATTGACGTTTGGTCATAAAGTACTTTTTTAAAAAATTTGTTGGGTCGTATATTTTCGTCACTTTTTACTTCAACCTTGAAAAAAATCAAGTTTGATTGAACCAGTTTTTTGAGTGAAAAATAATTGCTCACAATTCATATATAAAAAAATTAAGTGTATGATTTAAAATAAATCTTCTATAGTAGTGTTGCTACAACACATCACATTAAGAATAAAACAAAAATTATAAATTAAAAAAAGTATCACATAAATTATTTATTTATGTGTATATTTATTGCTTTTAAAAACTGTTTTTCGTAGTGCAAACAAATTTAACAATTGTTTTCTTCATGCGATTTCTAGTTGATTTTTTTCCTATTGATGTTTGGTATTCTTAGCAGACGTTTCGACATGCATTTTCATGTTGATATCATGAGATAAAATTCCAAATTCTTCAAAAAAACATGATATGGGAATTTCAATTAATGATTTGAGATTTTTAAATATAAAAATTGACCACAAGTTTATATTTTGTAAAAACAACCCTACACTTATATCTACTTGTCATTTATTTCATATGTAAATAAATTTAAAATTCATATCATTAATTTTTAAACTATTTATATCTCATATAACGATTACATATTCTCACAAACATAAAATTTATTATTAATTCAAATCAATTCTTACTTTACCATTTATATGCACCAAATTCATTATTTTTATAAATTTTTTTACCAACCATATTGACCAACAAATGGCTCCAAGGTAACAATGATGGTTCGTCTTCTCGGTCATATGATTGAGAAATACAAGTTCAACATGAGAAAATTGTCTATACTATGTGGGAGGATTATATTAGCACACTACTACTTATGTTAAATTGTTTTTATTGAATTGAAGTTTGATCAACAAATCTTATATTTTTTTTAGATAACTTTGTGATAATGCATTATGCGAATTTATAAACTTTTGCTTATTTAATAAAATTATATAAAAATTTGAGATAATTTTAATAGTTTTAAAACTTTTGGGGTTTATATGTTTATAAAAAAACATTAAAAGGTTTAAATTACATGTTCAAATAAAATAATAACTTTATCTCAAAATTTTATATCAAAATTTTTCCCTGGATAGTCACCCATGTTTGAGAAATTACCTTGGAATATCACTTATGTTTGTTTTAGGACCACAATATCACCCAACTTTACCTCTTTTTCTTAAAATATACTTACACAAAAAAAACATTATCTCTCTCCTAATAGGATGCCATGTCACATTATTCCTTTTTCATTATTAACATTTAAAAATAAATAAATTAGACAACCCATGTTACCTAGTAAAAAAAAATTACATAGCCCAAAAATTTCTACCCTAGTTCTAGGGGATTAGGCGGCAAATCCAAATATGAGCTCCTCCGCTTCTTCAAGAAAATATGTGGCTTCCTCCGATTTTTCAAGCGAGATAATGTTTTTATATGGGCACTAATGGGCAATGGCACCTTTTTGTTGAGTCCGGAGCCAAAAGTGCAACTTTTTTTCTTTAAAAACTTGTTTTTTTTAAATGGCTGCTGCCGGAAATTTATGTAATTTAAAACTTGTTCTTTATGTTTTTTTTAATTCCTTAACAAAAAATCGCTGCTATAGCAGCAATTTTCACTTTTATTTTTTTAATTTTTATTAAATTCTCTGCAAGGGTAGGATTTTATTTTTTTTAAAATAATTTCTTAAAAAAAATCGCTGCCGATTTTCTCAAAAAAATATTTTTTCTTTAAAATTGATGCTATAGCAGCGATTTTGTTTAGGAAATTATTTAAAAAAAAATAAAATCCTACCCTTGCAGAGAATTTAATAAAAATTAAAAAATAAATAAAATTGAAGCCAACGATTTTCATAAAAAGCTTTTTTTAAAAAAATCTTTACCCTTTCAGAGATTTAAATGAAAATTAAAAAAAAGAAATAAAACTGAAAATCGCTGCTTCGGCATCGATTTTTTCTTTAAAAAACTTGTTTTTTTTTTAAATGGCTGCTGCCGGAAATTTATGTAATTTAAAACTTGTTCTTTATGTTTTTTTTAATTCCTTAACAAAAAATCGCTGCTATAGCAGCAATTTCACTTTTATTTTTTTTTAATTTTATAATAACGCTGCTAAAGCAGCGATTTTAAAGAAATAAAAATATTTTTTTTTTGAAAAAATCGCTTCCAAATGCAGCGGTTTTTATTTCTTTTTACGGAACGACGTCAATTTTTATCAGAAGAAAATCGATCCGTCAGTAGGGATTTTGCCCTTTTGGTTAAAAATTTTTTTATGTGCCCTTTTTGTTTTTTGAAGGAAAAAAATGACCCTTTTAGCTTCGGACTCCCTTTTTGTTGATATTTTAATTCATTAGAGTAATAAGGTAACCATATTGTCAAACTACAAAGGATATAATGTTTTTAAAGAATTTTCAAAAAGTGTTAATAATAAAAAAGGAATTAAAAAAATGTTAAGAATAAAAAAGGAATAATGTGACATGATATCCTATTAGGAGAGAGATAATATTTTTTTGTGTCAAGTATATTTTGCGGAAAACAGGTAAAGTTGGATGATATTGTGGTCCTAAAACAAACATAAGTGATATTCCTAGGTAATTTCCCAAACATGAGTGACTATCCAAAAATTACTCTCACGATTTTATATCGCATGGCCAAACGGACAATTATTGAAGTCTCAATTCGAATTCATGATAGGTTGAGGGAGCTTAAGAAATGGCTGTCTATAGCAGAACCATTTAGTACAAATGTCGACTTGAAAATGACACAGACAATTACTAGTTCAGAGAATCCTATGAGAAACGTTTATAAATAAAGGAAAAGAGAGAAGTATCAGAAACACTTGTAAATTTGGCGCATTATTAGTTTCATTTTTTAATTATTGACAGTCTTAAAAACACTTATTTATTTAACTAATTGAAGTTAATTACACCCCCAATTTTGCAATATTAGTGAAATACATCCTTAAATTCTCATCAATTTAGGGATGTTTTCAACAATTCTCTCGATTTTTATTAAGAACTCCATGATCCTACAAGAGTTTGAGATCACTTGCTATGTCCTGTTGCATATCGAAAGTGTATCTGGAGTATATCAGGGGTGTATTTAAGTTTAATTAGTCAAGTAGAAGGATATTTTCAAGGCTGTCAATAGTCCGAGGATGAAACTTATAATTTGCGTCAAGTTTAGGGGTGTTTTTGAAACTTCTTTCTAAGGAAAATGATATTTTCCTGCAAATTACTCTAATGCATATATTGTTACTACTAGAAAACGAGAAATTATTAAAGGATAAAATTTCATAGTTAAATAATAAATTTTTATATTAATCTCATTTAGTTACTGATTAGTGATAAATTATAAGAAAATTCAACTAGCTAGGAGCATTTTAGCAATAAATTAGCTGGAGATTGTCGACAAATTCTCTAATTATTTTCATATTTTTCTTGTAGTTTGTTTCTATTGGATTAAATCTTCTTTTTTGAGAGTTAGAACCTGTCTTGTTTAATTTAATTTGATGAAAAGTGATTAAATTCTAGTAATAACTAAAAACTAGAATTCTCCTTATCCTTCTTTAAGGAACAAATTAGAAAACAATCCTAATAAGTAATATCACGTCCTTAAACATGTTTACCATATTAATGACATTTGATTATAAATTACGTACAAACAAGTTAATAATAACACGAAACCAAAATTTTCAATCATACATGATGCTGGATTGCTGGTGCATTTACATTTAATATTAGTATTAAAGGTTGCGATGAAGTGGTAATATATACACAACCATCTTTTAAAGGTTTTAAATTGATCGATTATTTAAAATATCTTTAATTTTGGTGCAAGTTATTAGTCTTTGAATTATTGAACGCCTTAAAAACATCCTTAATCTTGGTGCAAATTATTAGTTTCGTCTCCGAACTATTGAAAACCTTAAAAACACTATCTGCTTGACTAACTAAATTTAGATACACCACGATCTGTCACATGACATAACAAGTGGTTTCAAACTCTTGTAGGAGCATGATGATCTTAATAAAAAGTCGAGAGAAGTGTTGAAAACACTCCTAAAAGTGACGAGATTTTAGAGGTGTATTTCACTCATATTGCAGATCAAAGGTGTATTTAAGTTCAGTTAGTCAAGTATAGAAGTGTTTTTACTGTTGTCAATAATTCGATGATGAAACTAATAATTCACGCCTAATTTAAAAGTGTTTTTCAATACTTTTCTCTTCTAGAGTTGAACCTTGAAAATTAAGTCGGTAATAGTATAGTATGGAGTACTTTATTTTATAGGATGACTTCAAATAATTCTACCTCAAAATAGATATCGATCATCGAGCGAAAAATCAAAAATCAAAAATTGAAAAGATAAGAGTTTACGGTCTCTTGCTTTATATGATTTGGTATGACGTGACACAAACTTGGTGTTTTTTAACATAGTCTACTGGTATTTTGATTTGACGCGACACATATATTATATTATATTATATATATATATATATTTTTTTTTATATTTTTTTTATTTTTTTAATTATTTTCTTTGTTTAATGTGAGTCATATATAGATTACACCAAGGCATGCATGAGGTGTAGGGTTTTATTCAATTTCTAAATGTGCTCCTTCAATTATTGGTTATAAAATCATGATTGGCATTTGCCATGAGTTGGAAGTTTCAAATTTATTATTTTGTTATTTTTCAAGTTAATGATAAGGATAAATGTTTGATGTTCATCTTGTAAATCAATCTATAGTAAAAAACCCAAACTCTGCCTTACGTAAAGTTGTCAGAGTACAATTAACCTCTGCTTATATACTTGCTACCTTTTATTTTCTTTTAGTTATCATGATTTCTTTTGTTAGAATCAAACAATAAAAATTTCAATTAATATTTTATGATATATTTTTTTATTGTATTAATATTCAAAAAGTTACAATTTATAGTACTTTTTATATAGTTTTTGAATATCTAAATATTTAGTTTAAAATATCGAATTAATATAATTTAATTTAACTTAAAAAATTAGTCAAATTAACTTTCGAAATGCTCAACATGACAACTAAAAGAGACGGAGGAGTATTATGTTATAATATTGGTCTAAGATGAAATATATATGTTATTTTTGAAATATAAATTATCAATCTATATATTTGTAACGGGGGGGGGGGTTTGTAGTTCGGTTTGGATCGGTTTTTGGTTAAAATCAAAATTAAATCAATTTAGTCGATTTTTTAAATTTCTAAAACCAAACCAAACGAAAAAATAACCATCGGTTTGGTTCAATTTTACTGGTTTTTTCAGTTTGAGGAAATACGTATCTCGATAGACACAAACACCTAGTACATTAACAATACACAAAAAAACTATTGTTGGTTCAATTAAGCAATTATGCAATACTAGAGTTATCATTACACGAAAAAAGATGATTCAATTAAGAGAAAATGTGACTATCTTATGTGAGGTAGGGTAGGTAAAGAGTAAAATAATGAATTTTGATGGACTTGGACTTAATATTGTAATAATTGGGCTAGAATTTAAATATTGAGCTTGATAAAATGGTAAAGTTAAAAGACTTAAGTTAATTAAAATTTAACAAAATATTTATATTTTATTTATCAATAAAAATAATTATAAAATTTATATATCTAATTTATTGATTCGGCTTGGTTATTTTTGTTGTTGTTTTTTAGTAAAACCAAACCCAAACCAAATAGTATCAGTTTTCAAAGTTTAAAGCCAAATCTAACCAAAACAAATCATATATCATTTTTTTAATCGGTTTGGTTCGGGTTACGGTTTGATTTGATTTTTTAACCATAACCACAAACAACCCTATTTGTAATGGAAAATGATTAAGAATATTTTTGACGTATTAGAAATAATTTAATTTTTTAAATTTATTTATTAGATTTCAATGGTTTTAATGTTAATTTTTGAGATAAAAGTATTTTTTTTAAAATTTATACATAGTTTCTTCAATGTTTCACATTGTGCGATTGAATGGATTGAAAAGATAACTATGTCTTCTCATTTGACGCTGTGAATTTTTTGTTCAAAATTGATGCAAACATACTTCTCAAGTTTCTTCAAACTGAGATTTGAAAAATATTTAGTATGAATTTATACAAAATAACTAAAAAGTTATCAAATAAACATAATACTATTAATCATACTAATAATTCCCTTTCTAGATATTTCCTCCACCATAATAAACTATATATCGAATATTAAATTCATTGTTCTTTAATTTCTATCTTATGTCTTAATTTATATAATCATTTTCTTTTTAGTTCGTATAAAAAAAGTTGCGCATTTTTGTACTTAACAATAATTTAATTTTAAAATACTTTATTTCACATTTGATAAAATAATATATAGTCCACAAACATTTACTTTTTATTTTAGATCACAATTTTTTTTTAAAAAACTTTATGCCAAATCAAATTACGAAAACGTTTCACAAGGAATCAGAATTTTCTTTGGTCCCTCCCGTCGCCCATTACGCGTCCACATCCACCGCCCCCATCCTCTCCAACAATTTCTCTTTCTATCTATTTTTTAAAATACTATTTTTAATATTATATATTATTATATAAAAAAAGGATAGAAAGTCGTACAGAAAACGCTAAATGTACGACATGGATTTGTCATGAAGTAGAAGTTGGTGGCCTCTTTCTACACATTAATCAACACTCATCAATCGCTTTAAAAAAAAAGTGAGTTTATTGTATTTGATTTCATATATTATAGTTCGTCCTTTCTGTTTTAGCGGTTCAGTTTCAGCCATTTGTTCATAATATTAATGTATTTCTGTGCTTATCGTGTAGCTCTTTGCGTTTGCAGGTTTATTTTTCTCATTTTTTTGGTTTTTTTTTTGTCGTTTTCTGATTTTATGTTCTACGTGTTTGATTATGGTAAACTGCTTGTTATTGTAGATTTTGATCAGTATCGAAGAACGAAATTGCAGTGAAAAAGTTATAATTATGTCGTGGAACGTAATTCACGACGGCGATGGATCGGCTTCGCGAATCGTATTGAAGGAGCATACTGGATCAACTGCAGAGGTTTTTGAAATTTTTAATTTCATTTTCCAGTTTTTTTCGTAGTATTTTTGCATAATTATGACTATTTTGTGTTGATAATTGTGATATATTTTGTTTTGTGTTTAGTTTATGAAGGGTTTTAACTGTGTTCTTCCAAAATTATGACTGTTTGTGCTGCGTAATTATGATTTAAGTTCCGTTTTTCGGTTCTGTACATGCTCTTTTTTTTAGTTCCTGAGATTCACGGATTTGTACATTTCTAAAGCTTGACGAGAATGCTAGAATAATTCACTGAATACTGATCATCCCAGCAGGGACAAAAACATTAGATGATTTCTTCAGATAGATTTGGTGGATATAGTTATCTGGTAACTGTTGCAGGTAGCAGGTATCCGGTGGCAAGCTGGTCTAGATACCACGGTTTATCACATTTCTTTTTATTGAAGATATTTGGTTTAATATCTCTTTACCTTTAGCTGAAGCCTGTTGGTGAAAGTGTTTTTGTTTCCCCATAACTCAGTAATCCTAAATTTGATCTTAGTGACTTCTGAACTTCATCCCTGCATTTGCATTTTTTATTTTATTTTCATTTGTAGTTTGTTCATTAGTTTTATTTTGGTATGTGGAATGCTGTCTTTCAAAACTAAATATGACCTCATTGCTGAATTATGGCTTTATTTTTCCCATCTCCAACAATTTATCCAGTAGTTCCCAAAAACTACATACTCCTAGCTTGGATGGTGAGCAACCTCTTGATTAGAATATTACTAATAAATAGGGTAGTTAATTTAAGAGGTGGACTCCTTCCATTGAAGAGATTCTGTAAATGCACGGTGCTTGCTTATGAGAAGCTTAAATAGTTAACAGAAGGTAACAGATCAGATAGGAAATATTTTCCTTAGCTTTTCTTGTTTTCATTCCTATTAATTTTTATCTCAATGATTGATTATACCTTGGGCCTTTCTGGTTACTCTTGATTTTTTTGTTGTCTTGCTAATGGTTTAGTCTTTCTTATATATGGTCTTGTTTTGAATTTTAGTGTTTAGAGAGTGAACTTTAGTGTTTAGGGGGTTGGCATTATCTAGTCAAAACTCTCTGGCTCACTGGCTCTGAGTGCTTTTGGGGAAATAATGAAGTGGCAATAACCTGGGATCTCCATTGTACCAATGAAAAGCTCTCCACTGTCCATTTAACTTAGAGAGATGATGTGCTTCCTTCTTAAATTGGCATATGGAGGATCCTCCCCTAAATGGAAAGATCCAAATGCATGAAGTATACATGGCTTTATGGCCAGGTCAAATATCACAAATTGGTTGTGGGACTACAATGATGCTGAGTTTTATGAGTCGGAAAATAATAAAAGGTTCTGTTTTATTGGGACTTTTATCTTTTTTCTTTCATGTTATCTAATTCTAGTACATATTCTCTGCTGCAGGTGCTTTTTCTGGGTGGTCAAGTTGTTTCTTGGAAGAATGAACGAAGAGAAGAACTGCTGTTCAGGAGTAATAAGGTCTAAACGTGTTCACTAAACTTGTTCTGAACTCTGGTTATCACATTCCAATGCATTTGATGAATGTTCTTAGTGAAAACAGAATGTCAAACCTTCCGTTATATACTAATATAGAAGATTCTGTTTTCTGCTGCTCTTTGGATTGCATTTTGTTGTATGACATGCATGCGGGCACAAAGCTTTTGTGACTAAATGCTATCAATTTTACGTGTCAATGTAACAGTTCCATTCATAGTCATGTCTGTCTTAGAACTTCTGTGAATATGAAATGAATAGTTGTCCTCTCTGGAAGTTAACAATTTTAGACATTTGGATTTGCACCTTCAGCTGCATCATCTTCAGTTTTGACTCCATATTTGAAGATATGGGGCTCTCAACTTGAATTAAGATCAATTTATCAATTACCAGAAAACTAAATTTCAAAGGTTTGGAGTGAGGAGTTAGGAGGACCACTGTAAATTGGAGTTTGAAGAACTAAATGAAAAGTACTTTCCCTCCTTGGAGAAATCTCTGAAAGGACACATGTTGAATTGCTTATGTATAGTAAAGATTGAATTGCTTTGGTCACTTGTGTCTTCACTTGGTCTACCACTTCTGAAACCAACTAATTGACTGGCCTCTCCAGCATTGTGCAGTACGATGAGCAACTTCTGATCAGTACCTAAATCATGCGCTCACTTCTACACCATATCAAATAGGAGTCACATCTAACAGGCTACCTGTCTTATGAGAGAACTTTTCTTTTAGCAATTTTACGCCACCTTCTACTAGGATTCACAGGTTAGAATGGCTGATCAGTGTTTGATCTATGATGTGTGCATCACTGAATAGGTATCCAGTGACTTAAGAGAAAATATGACGAGCTCTTCAGTAGAGTCCATAAAAAGAAAAAAAATTTTATCCTCTTATGCAGGGTAAAATGCCATTTAAATATCTAGAGATGTCAAATCTTTCAAGGAATGTTGAGCTTAGTTCAAATCAGCAAAAGATAGAATGTTGACTACAGTCCATGTTGCTCGTGTAAACATAAATGTGTCTTTGGTATAAGGAAACTTCTTCAGGTTTCAAATATGTAAAATTACTAGATCTCTCACATAACTTGATCTGCTTGTATGTTTAAACATACAGCTCACACTCGAGATATTGACTTTAGATCATTGTTCATTCATTTATATTGCTTGCCCAATACTTCTACAGCCCTTTTCTCTAATTATTGTCCTGATTATGGGTTCTTGCACTGTCTCGTAGATCCTGTGGAAGCCTCCTAAAGCCTTCAGAGGTGGAATACCTATCAGCTTCCCACAGGTTGTCCCACAAACTGAACTAGCAATTTTGGGGTTCTTTCCTTTTCAGTTTTGCATCTTAACTAGAAATGTGTACTGCAGTTTGGAACTTTTGGTTCTTTAGAGCGACATGGTTTTGCAAGAAACAGAGTGTGGTTATTGGATGATTCTCCTTCTCCTCTACCTGCAGCAAACAGTCAGTCAACTGTCGATCTCATTTTGAAATCCACAGAAGAGGATCTGAAGATCTGGCCGCATAGGTGGGGAGAATACATAGTCGTACATTCTATTAGCTGATAGTAATGCACTATCCCCAAGTCAACAAATTTATCAAGATGTACAATGGTAACCCTATTCTTGTGTGGCAGGTTTGAGGTGCGGCTACGTATTTCTCTCAGTGCTGGCAAGCTGACTTTGATCCCTCGTGTCAGGAATATAGATAACAAGCCATTCTCATTCACGTTCTCTCTGCGTAATTATTTATCTGTTTCTGATATCAGGTTTGCCTTGTTGGTTCGCTAGTTATTTTTCTGGTAACAAGTTGGAACTTTTAATACCTATATTATTTTCCCTTTTTTGGGGTTCTTGCAATGAATTCAGACCTACGCTTCAATATATCATGCTCATTCAATCATGAACTGTTCAAAAAAAGAAATTATAGCTGAACTTCGCTAGATACGTCACTATCCTTTTCAGATAGGTGATGCAGTTTGATTTGCAGTGAAGTGCGGGTTGAGGGCTTGGAGACACTTGACTACTTCGATAATTTGCAGCGGGGAGAAAGATACACAGAGCAGGCAGATGCAATTACATTTGATAGTGAGGTAATATTACTATGTTAGGCTTGTTCTCCATATTTCTCGAAGATAGACGCCTTGATTTGAATTCAGGACCACTAGGTGCCAGAGGAGCTTCTCTTAGATCACTTTAGTATATGCTTGGTTGTTTGAATTTTTCAAATTTCATTGAGAAGAGGAGGAGTACATTTCTCACTATTATTTTGCTGATCTAGACCTTTTCATTTTGTTAGACGGATAGAGTATATCTTAGCACACCAACAAAAACTGCTATAATAGATCACGAGAAGAAGAGAACTTATGTCCTTCAGAAAGAAGGAATGGCAGATGCTGGTATGGTGATTACCTTTTTTCTTTTAATTTTTTATTCCTTTTTATCTCTATCTCCATCGAGTATTTTTAACTGTAATATGGATGTGATATGCAGTTGTTTGGAATCCTTGGGACAAAAAGGCCAAGTCTCTCCCAGATTTAGGTGATGAAGATTACAAGAAAATGCTGTGTGTGGATTCTGCTGCTGTTGAAACTCCCATTATCTTAAAACCTTCTGAGGAGTGGAGGGGGCGGCAAGAGCTCTCTACGGTATCTTCAAGTTATTGCAGTGGACAATTGGACCCTAGGAAAGTTCTTTATGGCTAATCTTATCCATGGTCTGATTCTACAAATTTATTTTTGTATACTATATGCACCTTTTGCTGTTCCACAAATTTATCAGTTTCGGAGGGGTTAAATTTAATATTACTGGATCTATTATATGAGCACCTAATTGCAGTTTCAAATTGTTCACTGAATTTCATATGAACTTTCCTTAGTCAGGAAATCCCTTCTTAGTGTTGCAAGTGTTGCGAGAGTGATACCATAAGTTTTTTTTTTTTTTTTTTTTTGGGTGGACTGGGGTTGGGGGTTGAGTTTTGAAGTTTTGCATAATAGAACTCACGAAATACTGCATAATGAAAAATCAACCATGTTGTGATCATACTTTTATTGAGCAATTATTCATCAGTTCAAAGTCACCAGCTTATTCTTTAACTACCTAGACTAGAAAATGCTGGAAACCTACTACTTAGAACAGAGAGAGCATGGATGCCCCGAACTTCTCCTTGGCGTCTTTGTCAAATGGATCATCACCTAAATACATGTAGATGAAGGCCCTGCAGAGTAGTTCACTTTCCACCTTGCTCACAATCTCACCCTTTACTGCATTTAGATAAAGTTGAAGTTTAGTTAAGTTTGGCATGCAAATTGATGGCATGAAATTGATAAGAACTAATTTTACCTTTGGTCTGAAGAACATATCCTGGAAGCCTTGAAATCTCAATTACAGAACCAGAATTCAGCTTTATGTCATCAGATGCTTCACCCATGATCCTAATATAACAACAGGATATTAGAGTTTAAACATTCAAGCTATGGCTGAATAGCAATGATTAGCAATTTAAATCAGTTATAGTACTTCTTTGTGAGCTCCTCATTCTTTCCACCAGTAAGCTTCTTGATGGCAGCTCCGAGGCCTTCGTCAAAGTTCTTTCTTACCATGTTCATGGTTAGGTTAGAGAAAACAATTACCAACCGCATCATCATTCCCAGATCACTATCAATCACCATTTGATACATCTCCTTTGTTGGTTTTGATGGTGCTTTTGCAATCTTAGATTGCATAAGGTCTTTCAATTTCTCATTGTCTGCATATATTCCTGTAGCCAAATAATCAGATCAGTTTGTGTAGAAATAGATTAGAACATAAGTCAATAAATATATATTTAATGGTGTATTACCAAAGCCATAGATTTTGATGCCCATGCCAAGCATGCTCTTCTTCCTTAAACCTACAGCTTTCAACTGCTTCCCATCTTCAAGTTTGACAGGAAAAGAGACTCCAGTTTTAGGTTCAACCTCAACTGGAACTTCCTCTTCTTTGAAAGTTGCACCATTGGGTTCTTTCTCCGGATCACTTTTGACTTCATTAGTCTTCTCTTGTGCTGTTTCTGTAGTCTTTAAGTTCACCTTCGATCGCCTTCTCCTTCAAAGCAAGACCACTCTTGGGGTCAATTTCGACTGCATCAATCTTGGCAGTGACATCTTCCATGGTGGTTGGCATTTTTACACTGATTATGGTTATAGGCCGAGATGAAGATAGATATGAATTGTGTTTCTGTTTTGCTGTGGTTTGAAGATTCAAGGTGAATGAGGTTTATATAGGGAGAAATTTGCTAGAGGTCTGCTGTGATTCATAAATGTCTCATGCAAGTGGAGTATCATTTTGGACAGAGAAAGGATGCATCTCTTCGTCCTTCCTCGGTATGAGCATTGAGTTAAAGAGAGGTAAATGGTACTCTCCGGTTTCAACTTAAGTGTCTTAATTTAGAGATTTCAATTTAAGTGTCTTAGTTTGTTTAATTACGAAGTTTGAACTAAAACAAGTGTATAATGTACAAAAACACTCTTTGGATATTGCCGTTATAACATGCTAAGTAAAAATATTAGAATTTGAGTTACTCCCTCTGGTTCATATTAAGTGTCTCTTCACAAAAATATATTAAGAACCTCATCAGATGAAGAGTTGGTATGAAATGAAAGATCTCAATAATTTTCTTGAACTTTGATTAATTTACTTATTTTGAACTATATTTTTTTCCACAATAATTCACTTATAATATGAACCAGAGGGAGTATAAAATAAAAAAAGAATCATTCATGTTAAAACAGTGTAAAAAAGGAAGTAACACACTTTAATCAAAACGTAAGTACATATTGTCATCCAGTCCTTTTCTGTTTTATATTATTTGTCGCGATTTCTAAAAATAGTTGAATTATTTAAAAGTCTTGATTGTGTTTTATTTTCTATTTTATTCTTAGTAGTAATTGTTCTTAACTATAAACATTTCAATAATGTAAATATTTATGAAGTAAAATTATATCTTAAAATAGTAAATAAAAACAAAATAATCAAAATCACTTTCTAAGTAATACTATTGTTTATAGAAGGCGTATATGTAAAAAAAAAAAATCAACAGATAATTTGAGACGGAGGGAGTATGATAGCTCATTTACTGCTTTTCTTGGTGAAAGAAAAATGTAATAGTGTGGTTTTATCTCCTTGCATTAGTTGCATACTTTTACGCAGTGGGGAACACATTTCAAGGACCTTGGCTTTCATAAATGTATGATCTCTTTTCGATGTGATCTGTTCATTTCAAACAATTTCAAGGTGTTAGATAAATTTGAAAAAATCGTAAATTTAAGTTCTATACATGCACTGGTCAGGGCCGTCTCAATCATAAGGCTACTAAAGCAATTGCTTGGGGCCTCAATTTTTTTGGAGCCCCATTTTCTCTCAAAGATGTGTGTATATATATATATATTGTTAAAAAAAATTCATGTACTAATAACTTTGAAAATAATTTTTTGTATAGAAATATAATTGAGAAAATGAATATTGTTTAGTTGATTGTAGTGTCTTTTCTAGATTCTCATGTGGCTAGTTAATTGTTGTATCATTTCTAATTTCGCATGTGACTATCTATTTTGTTGTCTAGCTCATTTATATTTTGACGATTATCATGAACCAACAATATTGTGTTCTTATACTTACTTTTCATTATTGAATATTCTTAAGTCTGTCAAACGTTCAAACATTCTACATTATGTGATATCTATTGTTTTGTGTTTATAAAAAGACAATTGTTTTTGGTGTCTTATTCATATTTCAAGCACTAAAAATTAATCAACACTATTTTTAATATTATTTATTAACTTATCAAATTCATCGCTACTACTATTTTAATATCATCATTATTTTTAAAGTTTTATTATTCCAACTTTATATTATATAATTTTCATTGAAAATTTACATTATTTGCATTCTTACTTCATAATGTCTACATATATCCTGCCTCTCCAGACCTCATTTGTAGGATTATACTTCTATATTATAATTATTCAATTTGTATTTATCAACTAAAAAAAATAGGGCCTCTTTATAATGTTTGGCTTTAGGCCCCCAAACTTGTTGAGACGGCCATGACTGGTCCATAAGTTTTCATCGTGTCCATCTGAGAATCAAATCGATTTAGCTTTTGGACATGTTGAAAACGTATGAACCAATGCATAGATTTAAATTTTTGAGTTAAAAATCAAAATTGAATGACTTTTTGAGAAAAAATTAAATTTATCCATTTAATATTTTACAGTTGAAATTCAAATATTCTCAAACTATATGAAAAATACTATAAGTTAGTTATTCTTCACATATCCGTCCACTGCCTGAAATTCCGAAATGAAGTCCATTGAAACAGACATCCATGGTCTTTCAGGGATGGGAAGAGGCTGCAACAAACCTGCTACCCATTTGCGTTATGTTTTTTTTGTTCATTTGACATACATGACAAGTTTTCATATAAGCTTCGATATCGTCTACTATTTTTTGGTCAGAAATACACACGGGACATTAGTGCCTCATAGTTCACATAATTTTAAAGTTTGAGAAGCGAAAAGTGTTATATAAATTGAGATGGATAGAGTAAAAAACTTGTTTTGAATGTTCAAATTATTTTTATGTTTAACCAAAATTGTATTAAATTCATTTACTAATGAAGATATACCCTTTTCTGTCTGCATTTTGCTTATTTATAAATATTTAAATATTATTACATTTTCTACAAAAATATATATCTTCTGATTTTGCTATGGAGATAAATGTATTAACAATTCTCATAAGCATAAGGTGCTTTTTGTCCGAAAGAAACTAAAGTGCGGAGTAAGATGGTCAAAAGATAAACAAAATTTACTTTTTTGAAAATCATATACGTATAAAATTACAGTATAATTCAGAAATTTTAATTAAAAAGTTTCAAATAATATTTGAAAAGATCCTTCCCAAATACTTTCACTCTGTTGTCCAACATAGTATTTGATAATTCTACGTATACAATTTTCAATTATTTGATGTATTGAATTATTCAAATTTTAAGATTCAATGCGATGTTTATACTACTAGCTAGCTATCACGTTACTTTTTGAAATTTAATTACATGAACTTATTTTTATAGCAAACATGATAGGTAACTTATAAACGATGATAGTTACTACTACATCAAAAGAAACTTAAATTTGAAAAATATTTAATTACTAGTATATATACTTATGCTTATATAATCAAACATATATAATGCTTGGACTACACGTAATACATTGTGAGAACATACATTATAGTGCAAATATTATTTTAGCTATATATATAGGAGTTATACAAATCAAATCCATCTAGATTATTCATGCATACTGAACTATCGATCACGATAAATGAAATGATACAAGTAAGTTATAAACATATACTAATACACATTTCCACATGAGGTGCAACAATAATATTACGAAAAATGTGAACAAAATTCAGTTACAACTCTACGCTCATGCTTCTCCTATCATTAAATCTCGCGATTCTTTTACTTGTCTTTCATCCCCTTGAAAGAGTAAGACCTCGCTCTTTCTAATTAGAACAAAAGGGGGAACAAAGCGCGAATTCTTTATGGCTAAGATAATGTTTTCAGGAAAATGTTACAAAAACAGTCTATGGTTTGATTATATGAGCACTAGATTTCTATCCCATATAAAAGAGGGACAGAGTATATATATGTCTATGTCCTCTCCAAGCTTACATGGTTGATGCTAGGAAGAAGTAACTCGACTACCAGTACCAAAATAACGATCTCCGAATTCTCCCATACCAGGAATCACATGTAAGTCCTTGTTAAGTGTTGTATCAATCTCTGATGTTACAATCTTCAATCGCGGATATTTGTTGCATACAGTATGTAGTCCCTCAGGGGCCTGCATCATGAGTCGTTTTGGTAAACTGTATTTGTTTCAAAATACTCAAGTTGTGTTTTTTATGATTACTTACTGATATAAGGTTTAAGAAAACAATGTTGGACTCTGGTACACCTTTACTAAGCAGCACAGAAATAGCTTTCACCGCGGAATTCCCTGGAAAGTAAGTCATTGGTTAATTAGTAGACAAAGTTATTTATTGATTGATTGATTGATAGAAAGAAAAGCATTTTCCAACCTGAAGCAAGTACTGGATCAAGCAGCAATACATGTCGACTTGCAATATCTGATGGTAGCTTCTCATAGATCAACTGTAATGTTGCTCGGATCAGTAAGGAACTACATTTTGTTCTTTATGTTCTGCTAGTACTAAATCCTCTGTTATCGGAGATTATAACAAGTTTGAACAAGGAGAAATTGTGTCTGTATGGATTGAAGACAACTCTTTACGCGGTTTCTACTTTATTGAGTGTCAGAATCATATCTGTCGAACTATTTTTGACAGAAGCATTTCTAACATTAAGCAAAGAGACTGGTAATTGGTATGTATGACTAACCTGCCTTCCACTTTTACCCTCCCCGTGGATTAGAATTTTTCCGATTTTGATTCCCTTGCAGCAAGCTCTCAATGCATTTTCCATGCTTTCTCCACTGCAATGCAAACCATGTCAACTTCCAATTTGTTTATCGAAAAGGCATTTGATTGGAGTGTAATATCGAACAGAAACTGTCTGATATGTTGTAAATGCTACTCATTCTATAATAGAGTAGGAAATAACTACGTACCTTCTAATGATCGAGACTCCACACAAACGTTTACAGAAAACGACTCCACTATAAACAGATCCTGCAAAAGAGGAAAAGATAATACTTTCACCAAGTTCCTGTTTATAGATTTTGAACACATCAGGTGAGAATTGGAAAGTTACCTGTAGGAGTGATTATCTGCTTCTCAGTAAAGGGAAGGTGACCAAGACCATGCTCCACAACCTCAAAAATGAGTAAAAATAAAAAACATGTTTCACAGCAATGCTCAGAAGATGATTCATTGAGTACATGCGATAAAAACAATCATACCAAGCGAATAAGGCGATCTGCATAGAAAACAAAGTCATGCTTGGTTGTTTTTGCATTTCGCACAAGTGTATGCATCCCACGTATCTAGAAAATGGACAAGTGTTATGGGACTGTTCCACCTTGGTCTTCAAGAATGTTGAAGCACAGATCAAGACACTTTAGCATATTCAAAAATGTACAGTACAGTACTTGAGAATTGGAGCGCGATCAAGAAAACAACCTTAATAGATACGTACCTGAAATGTAGACTGTATAACAAATACATTTGAGTATATTTTGCAAAGATCATGTTGTCCAAGCTTTGTACGAATGTGTTGAACTATCAAATCGATTGCAACATCATTATCTGCTCCTCGAGGAATTATTACATCAGCATATTTCTTAGTTGGTCGAATGAAGTCCTCAAAACCAGGTTTAACATGTTTGGAATACTGCATATCAGATAGCATAATAATCAACTTGAAGAATTCAAATTTTCAAATGAATCAAGTTATTAACCCAAAGTCTGGTGAATCATATAAAACTCCACAACTACCTGATATCAAATTAGCATCACAGGTAAGAGTAACAAAAGGTTATTCAAAAAATAAAATCAGTCTTAAGAACAAAAGAACTGCTAACTTGGTGACCTGCCACACAATTTAGGACCAACAGAAAATCCACAACTGTAAAGTGCAAAAGAACTGCTAACCTGATCTAGCACATTCAGAATGTTTCTGTTCCTCTCAACAGTATCTCGTCGTATCCTCCTGGCCAGACGTACATCAGAGTCTGCATTCATGAACACACTAACAGTTTACGGAGGGCAATATGGAAATGTTGGAAATATGTCCTAAAAGGCTTCAAATTAGAGAATTTCAGTTAGAGAAGAACCTGAATCAACAAAGATTTTCATATTCATGAGATCACGTATACGAGGATCATGCAGAATAAGAATTCCATCTAAAATGATGACATCTGAGGGATTGACCTGCATTCAAATAGAAAAAATGTAATAGAGAATCATCTGGATTTGAAGTATGAAGCTTCTAGATGAAAGTTGTGAAGTCACAATACGAACAACATGCAATTTCAACTTAAATCCTTGGCCAAGGAAGATGAATATATTACCACACGAGCTGGTTCCACGCTCCTATGGAGCTTGAAATCATAATTAGGAATGTTAATTCCTCGTCCATGTTTTAATTCTTCCATACACGAAAGCAGAAGCTCTGTATTAAAGGCATCTGAAAAGAATACATGATTAAACAAACCAACCTTAGACGGTGTTCAATAGAAAACCTATTCGAACCAACATTTACCATCTAGTTTGAAACTTCAAAATTAGTTAATTCCCTACCAGGATGATCAAAATTGTGTTCGTAAACTTTTTCTAACTGTTCTGCAGTTAATGGATGATAAAATGCTTCCTGAAAGTTAACATTAGGTTGATCAAATGTTAGACGATGATGAAAAAGTTATACTCCGTATATCACAAGAACGAACTCTCCACAATACCAACATTTACCATCAAAAGACATTTAAGTAGGAGGACATCAAGAGGCAATTCTCATATTACAAAGTGAAAGTGCATAGCAGATAGAAAAGTGAGCAAGATATTACTTGACTGATTAGTACAACTCGTTGATTCTGAAGCTGCGAAATAATCATATTGCAAACAGTTGTTTTGCCAGATGCAGTCCCTCCAGCAACACCTTCACAATTTCAATAGTTCCTTAATGATTATAAAGAATGCACATATAGATATGAAATACCAATTTGACATAAGATATTCTCAGGCATACAAGGACCAATATCAGTTATCTCTGATCAGTCAATCGATATCAATCAATTAACTACACATCAATCCCAAACTAGTTGAGCTCAGCTATACGAATCCACTCTATTCAAGATATTAACATTAGGTTATTTCACATTTAATTGCATATCAAGAGTAGGCTAATGCATTGTGTATTTGTGTTACGATTAGTCCAAGTGCGATTAATCCTTTCTGCAACACATTTTATTGAGGCGTCCTTGGCATAGTACATTATACAAATATGCACTCTTTAGTAGTTTTACAAATTTCGGTGTGCATAATTTCAAATAAGTTAGGCACTCATCTTTTCGATTACAAACATAGGTATACATGTGCAAAAATTAACAAACATTAATTCTGAACCAATATTTTAACAACGGATTCAATGATAAGAACCTTAAAGGTTGAATTCATCTCGCGAGGATGAAGCCTTACCAATAACAAAAGGTACCTTCAACACGATTTGTGCAGCGTCTGTAGAAGCAGCCATTTGAGAATCCATCGATCAACTTGGAAAAAATGAAGGTACGTGATTGATCCCTTAGGCTAAATCTTCAAAAAAAAATTGTATGATAGTTTTCGTAGATAAACAATGAGAATTACAGGATGGAAGTTTACCTCGTAATTATATATTCATTTGAGCTAGCTCCGTGGAGTGGCCATGGTAAAAATAAGAGTGACAACTCTGTTTGGGTGGGTGATTTTATTGTTAATTTGTTGTGAATTGTGGAAGAAGCAAACTGAATGAGCAAGAAAATCTCATGTTGTTTTGAATGACTATTTATTATGTATTGTTATTTTGAACATTTATTTATTATATATTGACTTTAATTAATGTCCACCTATATATCTATATATATAGATATAAAGAAATCTTACACTAGTAGATTACTTTTATATATTGTGAATATTACATGTTTTATTTTTTAAAATTATGAAGTCTTCATAGAGATTGGTACACGGTCTATAAACAATATCACTAAGAATTTCAAGATAGAAGTTTACTTCTTAACGGTTGATGAAATCCACATGAAAAATCAATCTCAAGAGGTCGATTTTTCAAGAAAGAAATAATTATTTTTAAATGAAATATATCTTCACAAGTTATTTTTTTAGCGCCTAAATAAAAAAAGAAGTAATTATGGTTATCAACCTCCTTGATTTTTCAAGAAAAAATGAAGAATTTTTTATAGACATTATGACGCGGTCTACACACAATATCATTAAGAATTTCAAGATGGAAGTTTAACTCTTAACGATTAAAGAAATTATTTTTTCATTTGAGTTCGCTCTGTGGAGTGTCGAATTATTATTTGCATACATGTACTATAACTATAACTTTGGACATCTATTTTATTATTGTCCTCAACTAATATCCACCTACATATAAAATCACAAGCATTGCTTAATTGAAGGTCAAATGCATTTAATCGAATATCACCAGGATTAAAATAGGAAAAATATAATAACACAAGGACTAAACATATTATTTTCCCTAAATAATTTTTACGTTATTGCATTACTTTTATATATTATTATAGCAAGTAACTTATTTTACTTTTTAAAATTATGCAAGGTTATATATTATATCTTTTGGCTAACATGATAATGTAAACTTTTTGTTTACTCTACCGTGTGCAAAAAGTTAAACTCATTATCTCAACTAAAAACTATCAAAACCAAAAGATATTGGGAAAAAGATCTGAACCAACCCGATCCATCTACGTCCCCAATTAAGTTTCATGAATGAACTGAAACTTGGGAGTTCAATTAAAGTGTTACTGTGAAGTACTATCTACTAATATTTTTGTAAATAGTTTACAATGCAATTAAAGGAACATAACTTCATATCCTTGCACTTTGACATATATCTAAGAAAAGTAGAAAGTAAATTGGCCATCCAAATCATTAGATACAACAAAAGATATACTTGGAACTAGAATAACCTTTTTTGGACTGCATAAATTATAACATAGCACAGATGCAATTGGAAATAATTTAATTGAGAAATAAAACAAGGAAAACCACCATATTAAAAAAATTAAAATGTAAAACCTACTTTTCACAAGTTAATATTTAATTTCTTAGTATATTTTATGGACCAAAGTTAAGGACAAAATATTGCTGTGAAGAACATAACTCTAACCCCACCTCCCAACTCCTTTGCATATGTATATATTCAATAGTACATTGATCTTTTGGGAACACTTTTTTTTGGTTCCAAAAGCCAACAATAGATCAGAGTTTCCCCACCAGAATCCAGCTTTCATTCCTGAAACACAGAATTTTCCGACCCGAAAATCAGTTAAAAACTATAGAAAGATAGTCCCAACATTGTCATTGATAAATTAGACATATACAACACATTGGCCATGACGATGCCTCAGCCAGTTCCTAGCAATGACTTGCTGCTACATTATGGGACCATGAATGAAATGAGGAGTCCATTCGCGAAGAGAAACATACATACCAAAACAAATGCACTAAATTGTTAACTTCTCGCGCCAAAATTTCTTTCTTGCTATTAGAATTCTTTCTTCGCTCAAGGAGAGAGCATCAGTCCGTGGTTCTACCTCTGATGACCATCCATCCCATTTTAGAGCAGGCATGAATTTTCTTACGGAGTTTATTATATGAGGCTTGTCCCTTATAATGATGAATCCTTCTGGCCTTAGCATACGGTCCATCTCAATAAGTAGATCCTCGATGCTGCAGCCTCGATCTTCTGTCTCTGAGAGGATCATCCACGCATGAAGGAGGTCATACGTGCGTGGGTATGTTGAAAATGATTCACACCTAATTATATATGATGGTTAGTATTCAGTAATTTGAAGGCGCAACATAGAAGGGGTATATATTGCAAGACTACAACATCATCATTCAAGCAACAAAAATGCTTCTATATGTTTCCCCCTGGCTCCTTTCATCCCATTGACGTGACCTACTTTCTACTTTGAATTCTTTCAAAAGACCGACCTCTTTCATAGATGTGTTTTACAGAACTATGAAAGCTGAGGAAGAAGGTTGAAATCTTGTTCATTTCCGTTTCCATCTGTTGCAGAACTCCTATCTGTACAACTATATAAATCTACCTATTATTTTATTGTTCACATTACAATTTAAAGTCATTAAAGTACACACTAAGAATTGTAGATGGGGAATGAGAGATATGAGTGATTAAGTCTATAAAGAAGTGCATGAAGTCTTTAACAAGCTATGGGATAAACTTGAAAGGAGCAAAGAGGGATTAGCATTATATCGTTCACTATTAATTCATCATTATTTACTTCTATTTTCTTTCATCCTCAACTTAAGTAATTTTATAAAGATCAAGCTCTGTAAACTTGTTAAGAAAAAAAGTCATACAAATCATTGGTAATCTTCCAATTATTAACAACTAAATATGTAATAAATGAGAATGGATTTTGGATTTCTAAGATTGGGAAAAGTAAGCAGTTAGCAGTAGGGTGACCATATACCACAAAAACAGAGCAGTTATTCTGCTTATCCATGGGAACGGGGAACGAGGATGCAAAGAGAACAATATCTGAAAGAGTGGAAAGTAACGCACCAGTCATGAACTGTTCCGATTAAGCCTCGATCATAAATTATTTTCAATCTTGATGACATATTAACAGGAGCAACATTCATCACCCAAATGTCCTTATCCTTTAGTGCAGCTGCAAACCCACCGAGGTTTGAGTTCATGTCCATCACATTCCTAACTGAGTTCTTAAGGATAACAGACTTCATCTGCTTCCAATAGTCGACTACTCTTTCATGCCATACGTTCTGGGAAATCAAATATAGAAAATAGTTAAAAGACAAATTGAACAAGAAACAGAAATCATTAAATAAAATCCAAAAGAGATACTGTCTTCACTGATTTGAAAAACTTACAGTGTCTTTATGGAATTCATCCAAAGTGACACCAATTTCCTCCAAGCGAGGTGGCGGAGCCATAAGCCTCCGTGGCCAAGGTTCTAGCCCGGTCCCTTTTTCCTTATGCACCTCTTCAATAACAAATAATATAAAACTTATCAGATTAAAGAGCAATATTAAGTATTTGTGATCTCCTTGCTAGAAGCAGTTGAATTAGAATGAAAGTCACCGAGGATGAAAGTTCTATGTGAACTGTCACTTCTTCCATTTTTATTTTGTTTATGAAGTGTGAGTTGCCACTTTAAACAATCACTTATAATCCACAGCCAAAAGTGGCTATTGACGCCACGGTATAAGCAGAAAAGTTTATCATTTATAAGAATGATACATATGTTCAGCCATTTAAGACGTGGATTGAAGAATATGGACATAGCAGTTGCATACTTACTCGCTGAGTAAGGAGTTATGCAAGCTTTCATTGGTACATTCCAAGATTCATCGGGCTCATCACCAGACATGCACAAGGGAGGTTGTGTCCCCCGACTTCTCTTCATATAACAACTGTTACTCAGAGGTTTGGCCCATATCACAGTTTGGTCTCTCCTTGAAACAACTCTCCAACACATTCTTCTCAATAGATCATACATAGCATTCCAAATTCTTCGATTCTCGGCATCATGCGCATAAGCTTCAGGTGAAGAGTACACAAAATAACCACCTGGTCTGAGCAATCTGTCAAGTTCTAACAGAAGAATGCCATCTCTTTGGAGCCAATCAATTCTACAGCGTGAACAATGTGCCAACTCAAATGACCTGCTAGGATAAGGTAGTCTTTTGGTGCCCAAGACTCCTAGTGTAGATGGGATTCCCCTTTCCAAAGCAAACTGTATCTGATTCTCATGTACATCATTAGGAGCAAGTGACATAGCTATAATATCATGGGAAAGAAGATAAGCCCCAAAGCTCGCAACACCACAGCCAACATCAAGAACATTTCTTATGTTTCCACCATTGCTGAGTTTCTCACCAGGCAATTTGAGCATCTACACAAGAACATAACCAGACCATCGAATTATAATGCAATTCCTATAAACAAATCAACCTGCATCATAAGTAGACTTAAGCTTAATTACCCCTGCAATTGCTGCAATGTATATGTCAGCTCCATAATGAAAATGTGTTCCTCCGCCAGGGAATTTTATCTTGTCTCCATCCACAATCATCCAGTTTTGATCCGACTTTTCCTGAGCAAGATGTGTATGGGGTATGTTTGCTTTCCACACTTGGTCTCTACTAGCTGGCCATCTAATTGGGATCTGGAAATCTAACAAGGACCTCCTTGGCATCAAAACTAGACAGAAACAATAACAATAGCAACATCTAAAAGTAACCTCAGTAATGCACAAGAGGACAAATAGTAAACAAATTGAGTAAAGGGAATCAATTCAATCTCATCAGTAACCGATACAAGTAGTGAACAAATTGAATAAAGACAATCAATTCAAGCTCATCAATAACCAAATTCCTTCATGGTTTAGTATACTCCCTTAACAAAAATCCAGAAAAAAAGCAATCAATGCTGACCTTGTAACCAGCTGGAGGTGGGATAAGACAATTGAAACGACGTTGAGGAGGAGGACAATGCCTCTCATAATGCTCCATAACAGTCAAATTGAGCCTCAATCTCAATTGATATATCAAATTTCTGTCAAGACAGGGTATCAACTCCGAGTAGCTCATATCACAAACCTAAATAAATAGTTCAAATGAAGAACAAAACAAGGAAAAGCAAATCAAAATCTTAACAAAACCACAGTCAAAATCCAAACTTTACAAACATCAGTAAGCCAAAAACTCAAGAATTACATGCATACAGGAATACTTTTAGGAACTTCAAGTTCTTGATCTTCCATATCCATATCCATGCGGCCATGGTAAGAAATCCCAGTAACTGGATCAGAACCATCATCAATAGCTAAAGGGTCACGCGCTATAGGAAGACCAGGACCCATAAACGAACAATTATAAAGACAAACCAAACCCAAGAACACAATCATCCCAAATAAAACATATTTCAGCAACTTGGGTCTATGAGATAACTCCTTCTTTTGCTTCATTTTTAACAAAAAAACAAAAAACACCCACTTCAAGATTTCAGCTTTACTCAACTGGGATTCTTGAAAAAACACTCAAATCCCAAGTAAGAGATGCAGATCCATTTCTGTCATAGCAAGCAAAGAATTAAGACTGTTCAGTATCCATAAAAGGAGTTGTCAAGATTCACTTTTTTCAATTTCAGAGTATGTTTAGGAGTCAGTAGAAGGAACATGTGGGAATTTTGGATGACTGGGAGTTCAGCTCAGTGTGGGTTGGCTACTGTTTGGTGCCGCTTTTAGGAAAAAAATAAAAAAGTCGATAAAGTAGCGGTGTAGATCAAATACAATGAGCTTCAAGAGTCGTTTGGTTTCTATTGGATATTGGAATTTGGACATGAAGAAAAATCATTTTGACTTTTGTCTACTTTTTCGGTACTTTTAATGTGTTTAAAAAGTGATTTGTATAATCACATTACTTAAAAAAAAAAAAAAAATACAAGTAAATTTTAATAAATATCAATTACTCCCTCTAGTTCATACTTTTTTTTGTCCGACAATACTTGTCCACTATTGATTTTGCACGCTTCTTAAAAGAGTGTAAATAGAAGGGTAATTTACCGAATCACCCTCTGAATAAAAATAAGTACAATGTCTTAAAAATGTAATAATGGAAAATGACTATAATTAATGATAAGGGTAAATTAGAATTAAGTGTAAGATTATTCATTAATTTCATAAATTGGACAAGTATTGTTGGACATCCCAAAATAGTATAGTGGACAACTATTATTGAACGGAGGGAGTACAAGTAAATGAATTGTTGGGATATGACACATTGTTCATGATAATATATTTAAGAAGAAAAATTAAAGGTTGTTTTCCATTATTACCATTATTTCGAAACTAAACTCCTACAAAATGTAAAATAGTTAAGAACATAAATAAAAGGATAAATGTATAATAAAAGTCACAATAATTATCTTAAACTTTGAATAATTCAAACATTTTAAAATGGAAATTAAATAATAATACAAGGATTAAAATCACTATTTTCCATTTACTTAATATGGACTGGAAGGAGTTTAACAACCGCTTAAGAGTAGGCATTCATGCCGTTTGAATCTGTTTGGTAATTTGATTTATATTTTTTTTTTTGAATTAAATAAATTACAATCAAATAAGTTTGATATTCAAATTAATCGATATGGATATTTTGAGCTTCTTCTTCTTACAAAAATAAATATCTGAATCAAATATTCATATTAAATTACCTTAATAATTCCTCATTCTTACCACAATCAACCAAGTAAAGTGGAAAAGCCAAACTTAGTAGTAAATTTTACTAACATTATATATGAGTTAATACCCCATGTATAGGGTATTAGACTTATTAATAGTATTGAGGATATGAGTAAAGGATTAATGTATAATAGGTACGATTACATATAAAGCATAAAATTTTCGAATATTCAAAAACCTAAAGTTCCAAATAACAAATATAGTATTCAATTCAAAATTCAAAAAATGTAACACTTGAATTCAAATCATAAATATATATAAAAAAATAAATTTTGATTTGAATTTCGAGTTTGCTCAAAGTATGTCCAACCCTACGGATGGATGTCTACATATATCAAACAAATTGATATTTCAAATTCATACACCAAATTAAATTTACGATAAAATGAGTCAAATAAAATTTATTTACATTCTATCTTTATATCAAATCAATAAATACAAATCATCTATTTTTTCATTTATATATCTTCAATTTAATTTATAATTAAAAATTAAATTATTTAATTTGATATAAACAAATAAGTTTTTATCATTTGTCATATTTTTCAAAAAAAGGAGAATAAAAAAAATGGGATCTTTCTACATAGTGTGTTCCTTTTCATTTTATGGAATTATTCTGCAACTTGAGGGTGGGGGGGCCACCAAAGGAGGGGTGGGGTAATCTTTAGGAAAATGCTTCTTTTAAGTGTCACGCGCTAAAGCGGAATTTTGGTCATTTCAACCAATCAGAAGTACACGTGTTTAACACGACAAATTTTATTACTGTTTAGATCTAACGATACTGACTCAGCTGCCTAATAATCCTTCTATTCCAACCTGTCTTTTTCTTTTTCTCAGTTTTTTTTTCTATTTTATGAAATTTGCTATAAATAGAAAAAGGGATGGAAGAATAACAAAAAGGAAATTTTGGCGGCATGGAATTTCCATTTGTATATTGCTATTTTTTTAAAGGTAAAAAATATCTTAAAATTATTTCAGAAGATACCTTTCATTAATTTATTTTGTTAAAAATAGAAAATTAATAGACCTCTGATTTATTTATTTTTAAATTGTTATTTTTGTTTGTTTCTCTTTTTATTTTTAAAGTAACATTTTAAAATAAAAATAAGGAAAATGATTAGACAGGACATGAATACATTTTTAATTTATTAAGGACATGACCTTATGAGAGATTTGGAAGTAGTCAAGTGGTGTAGCACTTTGCGAGGAAGGCAAGGCCGTAAGGGTTAGCTCCTCCTAATAGAGTTACACTGGGTTTATTGCTTTATAATCGTATGGTTTATTATTGTTTGATGTATGTTACTATTTGTTATTGTATTTGCCGGATATCTTGTTATTTGTTGTTATATTTTCTTGTAACGGTAATTCGCAAAACTTCTCTTTTGATCAAAGAGTGTATAAAAAACAACTTTTCTACTCCACAAAGTAAAGGTAAGATCTACATCTATGACTTATGGAATTACATTGGATTTTAAAAAATACCCAAATATGAGTAGTATATTTGATCACTCACAAAATTCAGAGATATATTTGATTTTTCTCAAAGATAAATTTGACATCTTTTAATTCAATGACTAATTTAAATTTGTTAGTTACATATATATTCATTAAATGGGTATCTACACACACATGAACCTTATTTGTAGATTTATAATAGATCTACTATTAATTTGGACACTTAATATTTGTGACCTTAGTGATTTCTCATCTATTAAATTGGGATATTATTCACCTTTGAAAGACGCTTGAAAGAAGAAAAATTTGTTATATTATTTCATTTGCAATAAATTTACAACACGTTAAACTCTTATCAATTTCATCTCCACTTGCAAGTGAAGTTTCGTTTTCTTCTCTAAGAAAATTGAAGGTACATATAGTTTCCATGCCTGTGTTTTGAATATTTATCGACAGAAGAATTAAAGTTAATAGAGATTCGTTTATACGGATTCAACTTTTTCACTGGCTTCTTTCTGCAAGATTTATATTTATATAATCAGAATTTTTGCCATGTTTTACATTTATAATGTCAAGCTTCTCAAAGTGTATCAAACTGGCCTCTCATCAATTACACCTCTTCAACTAGATAAAAGCAGTAACTAATGACAGTTTCACCTGGTGCATAACAAACCATGATGCAATTTACAATCGTTGATACCTGAATCATCAAAAGTTAGTTCGTCTACATGTCGACGGCACCAAAACTGACTGGCACCCTACACAGCCATTGAATATATGTGATTGTGTCAACGCTGAGTTCTATCTACACCAACCAACCATTAGCCTACAAAAATGTTAAGAGCCAGATGGCATCACCACCAGAGATCTCTTTCAACTAGAAGAAAGTGCACCATGTACAGTTTGGTTAAGTCTTTCTGCAGCGTGTGAACATTAAAGACCGTACCTGATTCATGATAGAACTATCAGGACCCAAAGTCTCATGAACGGCCTTGTCAATTGTCACCACTTAGTATTACACCTCGCAAAGTCTCTTAGCATTTTCAACTGTTTCAATGTAGAAGTACAATCTCCACAGTGTTGCTTTGTCCTACAATAACCCATTGGGAACTTAGAAACCGGGAACTTGGAGAAATTAAGAACACAATTGCAAAAAAATAAATATGTTTACCTCGTTTTCTAGATCAACATACACCTCACTGCAGGAATGTCTCTCCACTTGCTTACCACGGCAGAAAATCTGGACAACACGATCAAGATTCTTAGGTGGAAGGTCCCGTATTAGCTGCCGAAGGTGTTGTTTTTCAGGAAAGGTCATTAACCTGCCAACGGCAAATGAAAAACCCATAGCAAAATTTCAGGATAAATCCGACAAGCAACAAGCCAACATAAAATACCGAGATCTCATGTACTATACGGACACCAATTAATCAACTTCGCATAAATACCAAATTAATTAGGATCTGCCATATGGATACTCTTTAATCATTCTTCCCTATTTGAGGTCCTTCTAAAATAACAATGGAGGAATTAGACCCTGCCCTGCAGGATCAAACTACAGACCTCCAATTTACAAGTAGATGCTCCACCACTGAACTACAGCAGCCCAAAAAATCTACAAGATATTCTACTAGTCTTCTAAAATTTTTTTTGCATGAGTTAGGCTTCTAATTCTGTCATGCTTCTAATGGACAAAAAATTACTTGGCTTCAGGAGTGCAAGGAATTTACACCAAAGCCAGCCTCTAATTGGGCGTAATAAACCTGGGCAACATATTGTAATTGTAACAAGGCCAAACATTCAGATACATTAAGGCACTCACACAGTTGTAACACACACACACTCCTTTCTACACTTGTCAATCACTGAACACCAACAGAACCCTTCTTCCCAAACTTTTTTTCTATGAAGAAGAATTTCATTAAAAGGCATCAAGAAGATGCTGACAAAATTACAGGGATTAAAAGGAGTGGCTCTGTTACTCTATTTCCTTCAGATCTATAACAGAATATTTATCAGAGAATGTAAAACAGAAATAGAAAAGAACAATGTGGATCCCACTACTAAATTTAGACAAAGTATAAAATTGTCATACTTTTCGGACATTTTAGACTCTTTCTCAATCTAAAGGCTGTGTTGTAGGAGTTGAATATTGTCAGAGATAATTTGATCTATGAAGTATGAAATGGATAAAAAATGTATTGTATCAAGCATTATATCACACAAATTATAATCTTGTTTTGAATCTTCTAAGAAATTTAGGTTTCAGAGGATTTAGAAGCAAAGCCAATCCAACTTGTTAAAATTCAGCTTCCTAAGGTTCTTATACGCCAAATAAACAAAACAGAAACGAAAACAACAATAAAACGAAACAAATTTTGAAATGAGAACTTAAAATCTTCATGTATCAAATATTCCAAGTATAAAAGAACTAACAAATCATACTAAAATGGGAACAGCAAATAATTCAACTTCCAATGTGTTGTGAAATACCTGCAATTCGACATAACAATATCAAGAAGTTCTTCAAGCTTCTCCTCCATGTACCCAAGCTGGCATAATGTCCAACCACAGATTAGATATAGCTAACAAATTTACTAAAACCAGTAAAACTCCTGATGGAGAGACTTAATCTCCAGCCAAATTACCGTCGATACAAGTTCATCACAATGCTTCTCTATCAGACTCTCAACCTTTGCGCTATCATTTTGTAGCAAAAATTGCAAATCGTTGTGGACCTGGAAAACAGGAACTAAGGGTGATGAATCATTTCTTTGCAACTACATCAGTTCAACATTCTAAGCAACAAAACCATAGCGAAAATGTTAGTTCAGCTTAATAATCGAAGCTTTATTCTTAACCAGTAAAACTCGACAAAGAGAGAAAGCAAGCCTAGAAAGGTGCACCAGAGAGAGAGAGAGAGAGAGAGATGGATCTTACATCCCCGTCTTCAGGAGTTGCTTCAGCAATGGAGCCCAATTCATTTTGATCCTTCTTTGCAAGGGATTCTTTTACCTGTTCACCGTCATGTTTTTTAACATCATTCGTCGTATCTCCTCTAGATGGCGAGATATTCAAGTCTTCTCTTTTTGATTCCTACATATAAGGAGTCAAAGAAAGTGTAAAATACATTTCTGTAAATAACGCCAAAATGTGAGGTGAGAGTCTGAGGCAGTGAATTGTTTCACCAATAGATAGCTGGATGAAGGAAGACCCTCAGGTCTGTTCGGAGGGCAAAATACTATGAAAGCATGTCAAAGCATTCTGAAAAAGGAACAGTACCTACAACAAATGACACAGTACTAGAAGTACAAGAAACAACAAATAATAACAAAAATCGAAGGACAAGAATTGGCTAGTCAAAAGCCTGTCTAAATCATTTAATAAGGGGCCTGGGTTGATTGCTTCTTCCACTTCACAGTTCACAAGAGTAACCTAGCTCGTGAAGCCATGTTTAGAGTGTGCTTGAACCGGCGGCCTACAGAGCATCCACTTAATGGGTGGTGTTTGGTCCGCACCAACCGTATTAACACGTATAGTTAAGCTTCAAGTCACACTCTCCTGGATAAATTGGTTAAGGCATTGGAAAGAAGTTTATGCTCCCTAATTACAAACATTTACGGCTCAAAAAAGAATTATCATTTCAGCTTTTCTTTTTTACCAAATTCACAGAAAAGAAAAACAAATCTCAACAATTTTTTATAATCAAGAAATCCCCAAAAGCCACCTAGGTGCACGATCCAAAACTTGGTGGACAACAGGCTCGCCCTTTTACCCTTCTTCACTTAAATATCAGGCTTTTAGAGATAAGATTTCGAACTCATGACATGCATCTAACTCACATTAGGCGTTGCCCTCTTACCACTGAACTGAAGTTTGGAGAGCATATCTCAACAAAATATATGGCCGAAAGATTATTAAAAGACTCCTAATACAGGGACGTTTATGGGTCACTTTTTTAAAACAACTACTACATTCTGTACAAGTAACCTGTAATGTTAAGCCTCAGATTTCTTTTGAAAATTGAACAGACGTTACCAAAAGATAGCATGTCCTAAATGAAACATGAACACACTTGCTAATTCTTAAAAAAACAGGAAACCACTTACTGAAAGAGGGGATGCTTTGAGCTTCTTCTGAGGGCGGTTCCCTTGATCAGAGTCAGATACAGCACCAGGTACAGCTAATAAACTCTCTTTATACCTTAGGCATGACCGCAACTGACATATGGAAAATACAGGATCCAGAATCTACATTTAAATTTCCAGTGTGAAAATTATATTAATATAATCCATCCAACTAATTGTTGAGAAAGTCAGCAGGCATTCTATAATATTCTTTGCTTCGAAATGATCACACAACTCACATACTGGCACATCTAACATTTATCTTTTGCTATTGTTACATCTTTAGGAGCAAAGAGGAGAACCATTGAATGGAAAGAAATGACCACTTCCACAACTAAATTGGCACAGGGTGAGACCCCATTTCTTACCACAAAGACATGCTCAGAATAAATGATTCATATATCATAAAACTATTCATTCTCTGTGTTTTATATTACTTGTCCCCTGTTGAGTTGACCTGACACACACTACTACTACTTTATGTTGTTATTCAATACTGAGGGTAGAAAGAAAAAAATAAAATAAAATTCTCTCGATCTCAAAAATTGAAACAACGAAGAGAGTATAAAACTAACACTCATTCTAGAAATAGGCAAGTATAGGGAGAATTTTGAGTCATGTGCAATGTAGGTGAAGGGAAAAGTGGGTAGTGTATACCTCGTCAACTTCCTGTGAAAGGGCAACAATACTTTGCCGAAGCAACAACTTCAATCTTTCCTTTCCGAAGTTTGAAACATGAGATCCAAAACAATCCGAAAATAAGGAAGCAGAACCACCGGTATATCTAAACTCTTTGGTGATATAGTTATTCATACTACTATTCTTTTCTTCCACAGCACCATTTACTTTCCCAGTTTTCTCAAATATCTGATCTGAAATTGGAAGAAAATCTTCATCCTGAGAAATTAACTCAGCCATCTCAGATGCAAAAAGCCCAAAGTAATCTGGTCCCTGTCTGTTGCATTCAGTCGAAGCAACCCGACCCATTTAAGATAATAGCTCCAATGCCAACTTCTACACTGAATGTATTACTGCAAAGCAATAACAAAACCAGGTTGACTGATAAGTTGCCAGAGTAACACGGAGGGAGCTCTTCACTATCAACAAAATAGGGTACCTAACACAAATATAAACAAGAGATGGAATTGGGTCCAATATATTGAACGACAAAAGGATGATAACAACTATATTTCCACAAGTGCCCTTGCAGGGTAAAGCGTAGAGACTTTAAGACCTTAGTTGAAAATACCTTTCCTCATTCATGGGGATCTAATACTGCCCAACCCAATTTTTGAATTAAATAGGGTTGGGCTCAATTTTTTTAGCCCAGCCTCATTTGGCTCATTGGCCTCGTAGGCCCAACCCGCAAGCCTCAAAGGCCAGCCCGCGGGCTGTGAGTTTTAAAAATATTTATTATATATATTTTAAGTACTGTTTTACTTGTTAAGATTTTGTCAATAAATATTTTTAAAATATCAATATAAAATCAAGACTATATTTTTTACATATCTTTTACATTTTAGGGACATTAGCCCACTAAATTTTCTTATTAGCCCAAGTTCATTACTCCATTATAACTATAAATTTTTGACCTCTTTTACTTTTGTTTTTATGCCTAATTTTTCACTACTCCTTTGTTGTCTTGTTTATGAAAATAATGATCATGTAATGTCTTTTTGCTCGGATGAGTCTTATGAATGTTATACTTCTATGTGGTAGGAATAACCATACTGCACTTAAGTGTTTCTACAGGTGGGACTACTCGTATCAATCTACAGATGAACTACCACAAGAACCGACTTAACATCACATTCATACCAAAACGTTGACAAAATAAGTTTTTGTTGGGTATTCGAAGCAAGCTAGGAGTAATCGTTCCTCTACTCTCTAGCTTGTGGGGAAGTGTTGAAGATGAAGGAAACTAATGACTGGAACATGTCAAAGGAACATGTCCAACGAATCTAACTGACGTGTTTACAGCACTGCTGTAGAGTTAGAGTCACACTAGGATTAGACTACTTATATCAATTAGGATTATATTACGACTAGAATTAGATTATGATTAGGATTATAGTACAACTAGGATTAAATTATTTATAAATGTCTTATTATTATTATAGTAGTAATATGTATTGTAGTAGGACTTTAAGTATAGTTAACTTAGGACTCTACAATTCTCTCCCTATATAAGGAGTATGTACTCAACAATTTTAATCATCAATACAATCCTTGTTTTCTCTAATCCTAGACGTGAGATTTCTACAAGAGTATGTGTATCATACAGAATGATTATATTAAAGATTAATTAATAACTATTATTGTTGAATAATCGATTTCTATAACTTATGTGTATTTAAAAATTTGTAATTGCAAATATTTCTTTATACAAGGAACTATATGTGCAATTTTTCAATATGGAGCATTATGATATTTTGATATCTTCCTTATAAATTATGGTTTGTTCATTTGATAAGATTGTATAAAAATTGAGAAAAAATTGATAGCGTTCACAAATTGTGGATTTCTCATGTTTATGAAGAAAAAAAATACAACTTAAGAATCCAAATTACATATCCAAAACCAATGTTTTATTTGGACATGCAATTTGATTTTTTAAGTTGTATTGTTTGCTCATAAACATTAAAAATCTCAAGTTGTGTTTTTATTAAAATTGTGTCAATTCTTCATACAATCTTTACTAAAAAAAGTTTGTAACAAAAGTATAATACACTATCACAAAGTTATTCTTAAAAATACAATGTTCATTGATCAACATTAGTTCAATAAAAAAAAAAAAAGAGATAATGCATAAGTACCCCTCAAACTATACCCCGAAATCCCAACGACACCAACTTAATTAGGGTCTTATGATCTCCTAAACTATTTAAAATGGAACAAAACATACCATACAATGCTAACATGACATGAAAAGTGTGGGCACTGATTGAAGGCTACAAAAATAATTTTAAAAATAATCAACATGTACAAGTGTCATTTTTAACTGGACATTACTTAATTAATTAAGTCTAATTAGTTAGAGTTCTTCTTCTTCTAAACCATTCTAGTGTCTTCGCCCGCGTCTTCTCCGACATACAAGTGTCGTTTTCAAATCTCTCTCCGACGTATTCTCCGGTGTACAAGTGTCATTTTCAAATCTCTCTCTTGCATCTTCTCAGAATTTTCTCGGATCTCTTCTCCACGTCACGCGTTATTGGGAGTAACAACTCTAGCATTTCAACACATATTCTTACGAGACATTTCTCTTAAGCACATGAGGAAGAGAGAATGTTGTATGACTAAACTTCAATTCCTAGTGTTGTACTCAGGGAATAATAAATGGTGGCTATAACTGCACCTATTGGTAGATTCGACAACGGCCTGTGGTGGGTTCCGTGGTGGACGTGGAGGTCATGGTGGGTATTGAAACATGTTTGTTCGTTTTGTTTACTTAAAAGCCCTTTTTGTTGTTATGAGAAGTGTTTTTGCTAAATTATAAACTTGATTTTATGTTATTATGATTTAAATTTGAGTTTTTGTGAATCAATTTTGTGTTTGAACAAATGGATAATGTGCATTTGTGTTTATGAATGAAATATTACATTTTTTTTTATTGTAACGTGCGTGTAGTACAAACATAAGATACCCATATGGTTATATATGTCATGTCAGCATTTAGGGTGGCATTTATTTCATTTTAAAATTGTTTAGGGGGAAATAGAACCCTAGTCTAGTTTAGGTGTATCGTTATAATTTCTGGTATAGTTTGAGAGGGCACTTGTGCATTATTCCCAAAATAAAACTAAACTTGTTGGTCAATTTTATATTTGAAAAATGTAAAATCACGATATGAAAATTTTAAATCGCATGTTCATTCAGTTTACTTAATGTAGCGTAGGAAGAAAAACTTCGTTTGAGCGTTACCTATTGCCTCATCTCCCATACGACTATGACATTATTAAGGCCAAAAGCCATAGTTAGTTGTTGTTTCTGATTGTTTCTTCTTGACCGACAAGATCCAGCCAGATGATGTCCGCTGGCAGTGAGAGGACCCTGGGCATTAAGTAAAAAATAATCATTTGATTTTCTTTCTTGCTCTTCCTTAACCGTGGGAAAAGAGTCTATCTATTTGCCTAACTTGAATAGATTTCCTCCCGCGCAAACCATAAAGATACCACAACAATTCATCTTTGATTTTAAATCACGCGTTAAAATCGTATATCCAAACAACTATTAAAAAATAATTTCTCTTCTATTTCAAATGGATGTTATACTTCTACTTATAGAAAAAATAAAATTATTTTCCTAATTCATTTATTAAAAAGAAAAATATATTTCAACACCAATCTCTACCAAACACACCCTAAAGTTTCTAATTTCCAGTTAAGTGGATCTTGCTTTTGCTCGAGTGGCCGGCGGGATCACCAAAACCCTGCAAAAGCCCTAGCGGGTAAGAATTGTTAGCCTCTAATGGCTTCTATTCTTCGGAAATCTCTGCAAAACAAATTTCTATCAGCGGCAAGAATTACCACAATCCTCAGCTCTAAACCTATTCCTACATCACCTTTGTTCCATCATCCTTCTTCCAGTGGGCTTGGTCAAATCCCATTTTTTCTTCAAGGAGGAACGTCGGATTCAAAACCGAATGTTGGGTTTTACCCAAGCTTTTCTTTTGGGCATTTCCTAAATCCAGTTTCTCCAAATGGATTTATTTCACCTGTGGAAGATAGCGTTGTTGATGATGATTCGCGTAAGATTTGGGCTGATAGTGTGAAGAAGAAGAGGAAGAAGAAGATGAACAAACACAAGTTGAAGAAGTTAAGGAAGCGCCTAAGGAGGAAGACGAAGACATAGTGTATCTGACACTGTGTCATCGGTGAGGAATTTGTTATTGAGGCTGCATTTTGTCGTGTTTAGCTGTTGTGAATCTCTATCTGGCACAGCGTCCATTATTTCAGTTTGAAATGCCGGAAAGATGTAATTTTTTTTTGGTTTATGACAATTTTGGTAGAAGAAATTGCTGAAACAAGTTCTAGGAATAATTGTGTTTACTTTCCTGTTAAATGATAGTATGCTTGGGATGCTCATTAGCTTGTATTTGATGAAATTCTTAGTAGTCTAACGTCGATAATCCATCATCTTTTTTTGATGAAGCATAGATAATCCAACAGGCGGTCTCATAGGAAGATGATGTGTGAAAAGAGTCAAGTTTTCAGGGGCTCATAATTTTTCTTTTGCACCTTTGCTGCTACAACATCTCAAGCTTTGAATTTTCTAGTTAGGCAATCAAATTAGTGTGTATTTATTTTGATAAGAAGTAAATTCTATTGTTGTAATAGATATAACCCATCAATAAGGGTATGTTGGGCTGACAAAAGATCAAAAGCAACACTTAGATCAGTGATTACTCTTGAAATGAGCTGAGGAAATCTAACCAATAGTCTACCTCCTGTACAACTAACAATTTACACCATAAGCAAGGATGAGGAAGTATTTTGTTGGAGCATCTTGATGTAGCAATTAGTCTTAAGGCTAATTCTATGTGTATGGGTTCTTGTTAGGTCCTCGGTGCGATGAGCATGTTAAGAGGGGTAACTTCTAGCTCTTGGTACCTCTATAAACTAATCAAGTGATTGACCAAATAGCTCAATGAAGATGAGACTGGATGGCTCTCTTACAATATTATGACTAAAATATTTGGTAAATGTTCGACCATTTCTATTTGCCTTGGTGATGGATAATCTGACCCGACATACTCAAGGGGAGGTGCCATGGTGCATGCTATTTGTAGATGACATAGTATTGATTGGCAAAACAAGTGATAGAGTAAATGATAAACTAGAGATTGGAGGCACAACCTCTAGTGTAAGGGTTCAGGTTGAGCAAGATTAAGATAGAGTACTTGGAGTGCATGTTTTGTGACCAAACTCACATGACAAATGTGGAAGTGATGATTGATAGATAAGTCATCTCCAAGAGAGGAAGTTTCAAGTATCCTGGGTCAATAATCCAAGAAAATGAGGATATTGACAATGATGTTATACATCGTATTGGAACGAGTGAATGAAATGGAGGCTCGCATCTGGTGTTTTGTGTGATAAGAATGTGCCTCCAAGTCTTAAGGTTAGTTTTATAAAGTGGTTGTCACACTAACTATGTTGTATGGGGAGGAGTTTTAGTCGGTCAAGAATTCGCACGTCCAGAAGATGAAAGTAGCGAAAATGAGGATGTTGAGATGGATGTGTATGCATGCTAAGAGATATGATTTAAAACAAAGATATTTGGGATAAGGTAGGAGTGGTCTCCGTGGTGGACAAGATCAGGGAGGCGAGATGAGATGGTTCGGGCATATGTAGAGGTGTGTAGTTGCCCCAATGAGGAGGTGTGAGATGTTGACTATGGTGGGCATAGAGAGAGGTAGATGTAGGGTGAAGAAGTATTTGGGAGAGGTGAGTAGGCAAAAAAAGAAGATAATTTCCCCTCTCTGCTTCAACCTCCATTTATTTTCTTCTTCTCTGTCCAAAATAAAAACCAGACTAATTAAGGAGGTTTAGCAAAATCTCAGCACCATGGCATTAAGCTTCAATGCTGCAGCCAGGGTGGACAATTTTGAGTCACGGCTTCTTTGTCTAGTTTATTAATATCACAATGGTAAAAAGCACTGCTGCAGAGCTGTCGATCCTATATAAGTTATATGACCTACTATTTCCACATTTTCTTCTGCTATCGACACAGTTCTCACTTTCTCTCAATTCTAACACTCTCCCATCACCCAAAACTCAAATTTCAACTTAACACTTGCCCAAGGATAACTTGCTCCAACACACCACAAATTCACGAAGATATCAAAAGTTCCTCTAAGAAATGAGGATTTTTTTTATATATATTATTTCTACTATTTTTTTCTCAAACAAAAAGAAAAGAGGGTTTTTTGAAGAAATAGGAAGGGAAATAAAGCACAAAGGGTATTCAACAGTTACTCTTGATGAATCAGTTCAAATCTAATCTTCTCCATTCATGTTTGACACTGTTTGATTGAGTTGCCCAGATTTACATAGTTATTGCCTCTAGATTGTGTGTGTTGCATGTTGGTTGGTGAAAAAGTGAAGTGCAAGGATGGTTTTGTCTACTTGTTTACTAGTTGTTGTAGTTGAGATATCATTATTGCTAAAATTGAATTGAGGTGACTAGAAAAAGGTCGAAGTCATCAGCACTGGGCATGGCTCGCAAAATCCAAGTAACCAAGGTTGATAAATGTAGGCATGTCCCTAACGAGGTTGCCTCATGGTTAGGAAGTCAGTGTGAGGAAGTTCATTGCTAAGCTAGGTCTTGATGTGTGAGGAAGTTCATTGCTAAGCTAGGTCTTGATTGTAAAGAATCAGACGGTCTACAGGCAAGGAGAATTCTGAAAATCATACTATAGAAAAGATAGGTTAACTTTCAAGATACCCAAACACGATCATGACATCCCTTCTGAGGGTTTTTATGCAAATATGGGAATACCCTGGCTTTAATGCCACTCAAGTTTGAGGTGAGATTGTCCATTTTGCTCTTAAGGTGCTTAATAGCTTCTTTGGTCTTAAAGCCGTGGAAGACTGAAACACGAGTATGCATGAGGAACCAATGAGATGACAGCTTAGCTTTTCCCATACAGTGTCAAGGGATTAATGACAAAAGCAGTCAAATGAGTCAGTTCAAGGCCATAATCTGCACAAAATTGAGCAGCCTGGTTTCACTTCATCAACACCAGGATCATGTCCAATCGTAACTTCAGCGAATCCAGAAGGATCACCGGAGGAGGGGGAGG